>NC_052616.1:37925520-38060214 GCF_016545825.1 Eucalyptus grandis
TCAAACCTTCGACTGAGCTAATTCTATTGATGCAGGACAAGTCCCGTTCGTTACCTGCATACGTTAGGCGAGGGTCCATCACGTCATGGCTACCTGGCTTCTAAAGTTAACTTTAAGTAGAAGATGTGATTATGATATCTTATTTCTTGCACCCAAATCAAACGTATAGCCACTCAGTGAGTTATTTCTTTTATATTTTCACTTTTATACACTATATCAATGGTTCACTCATCATACTTTTGTTTCCTTTATATTTGATCACCATACAATTTTTTCTCTGAAAAAAAAAAAAAAGATAATGTGCAAACAACCGCCTCAATCAGAACGAGTTTGGGTAGCTAATACCGGCGTATTTGCATTTTGAATTACTTCGCTAGGTAGATTTTTTTATTTGGAAATACAACTATGTTGGTTGTTATAGACATTAGGTTTAGAAAAGTTTTTGAACTTCACATAAATTATTATGCAAAGTAAAAAAGACGTACTACTTTTTATTCTTTATTCTTTCAATCTTTTCTTTATTATTTCCATAAATTATGCTTGATTACTTATTTTACAAGAATCATATCCAAGGACAAGTACGTGAAATTGGTCATTCTATTTTATCTCTCTCATATATTTCAATAATAAAATTCAATTTTTTTCATGATGCAATGACCGGGAATTTCAAATCTTGAAATATCCTTCTATTCCTACATATATTTATGATATTCCTTTGTATTGTGTATTTTATC
This sequence comes from Eucalyptus grandis, assembly GCF_016545825.1. Classification (NCBI taxonomy): domain Eukaryota; kingdom Viridiplantae; phylum Streptophyta; class Magnoliopsida; order Myrtales; family Myrtaceae; genus Eucalyptus; species Eucalyptus grandis. The sequence continues at coordinate 37,926,255 of NC_052616.1, forward strand.
AACAAGATGTTTCCATGAAATACTTCGTATAATGTTGTTTCGCTTGAATTTTCACATGCGAAAGTTGGGGAACGTAAAAATATTTCTATGCAAGTAAATAGAGTCTGTCACGCCCGATCCTCAGCACGCACACATCCGTCTCACTTGGTCGATTTTATAATGCGATATCCAGGACAATGTATCGCCGACCCTTTCATTTTTAAGCACATGAAGCGTTAAAATCCCGAGACAATAAAACGATGGGATAGAAAAGCAGGGCCATATTTTTCATATTGAAATTTATAACCAAACTTTTATACAAAACACAAACCACTTCAAAACCATTCACATCAAAATGAAGATCTCAAAAGAAGATAAACTCTCAACCATCCGGGCCGTACTCAAGGCCCTCTCAGATTGCCTTCTTCCTCCAAAAATCTTTCTCCCTTAAGATTCCCTCCGAGTCCTCCTTCTCGGATTCCTCCTTCTCGGCTCTTCGGCGAGGTCCCGAAATGGTTTTCCCCAAACGGGATGAGACTACGTCTCGCCGAGTTTACCCCACTAAGCCCGATTAGTAAACTATTATACTACAGGCTGCCTAAACACGCACAGGGCAGAGGACTTACCTTGGCCTCATATCTCACCTGCAAGTCAGTACAATTCACAATAAACAGCCATTTGCTTCAAACAAATCGAACTAGTCGATTACATGTCATACAATTCAATCCCCACTGAGGAGTATCTAAAAGCGAGGCCACGTGCATTCTCTAGGACGACATTCCAAGTCTCCGAGTCACGTGCCTCAACCTTGGGCCCACGTGCATTCTCTAAGGCGACCTCTTCGCCAGGTGGTACATCAAGCCACCGAGCCACGTGTCCTTTTACGATGCCCGGGCCCACGTGCATTCTCTAAGGTACTCGCACCAAAGTGACGCATCGATCACCGAGCCACGTGCCCTTTCGATGCCATTCGAATACTGGACCCACGTGCATTCTCTAAGGTACTTTCGCTACCAAAGTGACGCATCGATCACCGAGCCACGTGTCCTTTTAGATGCACAGGCTCACGTGCATTCTCTAAGGTACTCGCTTACCAAAGTGACGCATCGGATCACCGAGCCACGTGCCCTTTTAGATGCCAAACTCGTCACCGAGCCACGTGCATTCTCGGGACGACATACCGAGTCTCCGAGCCACGTGCATTCTCTCAGGCGACCTCTTCGCCAAGGTGACATATTCAACCACTGAACTCACGTGCATTTTCCAGGTGATATTCCAATTCACCGAGCCCAAGTGTCCTCTTTCAAGAGATTACCAATCTACTTTCAATACCGACAACCAATGGCCAACGATTTCTCAATCAAATAATTAAATCAACTCAACAAAGCATTATAAATGCTGAATAACATACTTGGCCAATCACCAATCAATAATTCAATCTCAATCGATTCCAATCAAATTAGGGTAAATCCCTAAACCATCACAATTTATTCAATTTCATACAACGTAGAGCTCAAATAAATAAATGAACTGCGCCACGACGATCAACACGAGATTTCGGTCGTGGGCCATCAAAATCTTAATTTCCGAAAAATAATTAATTAATAAATATTAAAAATTCAATTTAGTACAAAATAAAGCCCGATTAAATAAACGGACTTCACCACGGTCATCGGCATAATTTTCCGGTTCCAGGCCATCTCGGTTGAATTTCCGGAAAATAAATAATTATTTAATTTAATTCCGAAAATTAATATTTAAATACAAAAAAATCCACTTAGGCCCGAAAAGCCTAATTGGAGCCCACTAAGGGTGGGAAAAATCGAGGCACTTCCAATAATTAGTAGACCACGTCTACTTGTTAATTGCACAATCAAATTATCTAAATCACATCACAATTGACTAATAATTGCTAATTTATTTAAATCTAACAACCTAAACATAATTAATTAAATCTAAACCAACCTTAAGCATAATTAGCCAACTAATCCAAGATTAGTGAGATTACTCACCAAATCGCGCGCAAAATCGGATCAATCCGACGGCGGCGACGCGAGAACGATTCTTCCCAGCACCGCTCGGGTTCGGGGGCCGGGAACGGCCCAAAACGGGCCCGAACCACTGGGAAAACCCATTTCGTGGGTTTCGCCTTGGCAGTCGGAGCGATCCGGCGGCCAAAACGGCGAGGGAAGGCGGCGGAAGGCGAGGGGGTCGCGGGGAGGTCCGGCGGGGCCTTGGCGGTGGCGGAGGTGGCGGACGGTGGCTAGTCGGTGCGAAAAGAATCGGGTTGGCCGGATCGCGCGGAGGAGGAGCGGCAACAGCGACTGGGACGGCGGGGATCGGCTGACGGCGCACGGGTGCGGGCGGCGGTGCGGCGGCGGGGCGAGCGGCGGCGGTTCTCGGCGAGCCGCGATCTCCGAGCTCTGTTCGCACGCAAGAAAAGAAGGAGAAGAAAAGTGAGTTCATCGTGAGGGGGAAGAAAGAAGAGAGAGAGAGAGAGAAGAGAGAAGATAAGCTTGGACTAGTCAAAGGGAAGAGAGAGAAAAGGTGGGCGGTGGGGAGTCGCACGAAGGGGAAGGGAAAAAGGGGGAAAGGAGAGAGAAGATAGAGAAAAAGGAGAGAGAAAAAAAGAAATAAATAATATCATTATTCCACTTTTCCTTTTCTCTTTCCCTTTCCCTTTCTATTTTCTTTTGGTCTTCGATTTTTCCTCCGATAATTTCTTTCTTGAAATTTGGACTCGGCAATAAATTGATAGCGATGAGACGGTCTAAAAATGAATTGTGACACGTCCGAATATTCGATTCCCAAAACCGACTTAAATTTCATGATTAAAATCGACCAGGACGCGATTTTAGTCCAATCCAACCACTAGGTAGCTTTTAGGGATTTTACCGGTTATATCCCCTTAACGGCCTCACCAAATAGGTTAGCTAACTCGTGAGTGATCGGCTCGAGAAAAAGGACCATAGGCACGCCGACGATATGCACATTTCACTTTATCGAAATGGGGTCGAATTTCAGGATGTCACAACTCTTCCTCTTATAAAAATTTAGGTCCTCGAAATTTAAACCCTACACACTTTGCTCAAAAGGCGGGGTATAATTGTCTCATCGACTCTTCGATCTCCCAAGTCGCTCCTTCAATAATGTGGTGTTCTTGACCACTTTGACCAAATGAATGGTCTTTGCACGCTTGAAACTTGCTCTTTGCGATCGACAATCAGCGGAGCTTTTCACGTATGACACACGGTCATCCACGTCCAATTCCTCGAAATTGAGCACGTGGGTCGGGTCGAGCTCGCACTTCCTTAACCTCGACACGTGAAAGACGTCATGCACTTGCGCCAATCTTGGCGCAACGCAAGACGATACGCCAGGTTTCCGATTCTTTCAAAATCTCAAACGGACCTCGTACCTCGGACTCGGTTTACCTTTCTTACCAAAGCGCAAAGTTCCCCTCATTGGTGACACTTTCAAAAACGTGATCACCAACTTCGAATTCCAAAGACCTTCGACGCTTATCTCGCATAACTTTTCGCCCGCTCTGCGCCGTCTTTAATGTCGTCTCTCGATCACTTTGCCATGGCATCTACCGATTCGCCGAATCAACTCGGGCTGATATCTTTCTTTCTCCGACTTCATCCCAACACACTTTGGAGCCCCGTATGCTCGCCATACAACGCAGCTTCAAATGGAGCCATCTTGATGCTCTGCCGATAACCGTTGTTGCGGGCGAATTCCACCGGGATGAAACTAATCCTCCAAACTTCCTTTGAAGTCTATTACACATGCTCGGCATATCTTCAAGAGTCTCGGTGCCCTTTCGGATCGCCATCCGTCCGAGGATGATATTTTTATCTTGCATCAAGCTTTGTACCTAAAGCACTCGCAAGCTCTTCCAAAACAAAGCATAAATCTCGGGTCTCTATCGGATGTTATCGTAACCGCACTCCATGCATACGAACCACCCGACGCACATACAGTGCGCGTGTCTATCCGGACTCATGTCCTTTCGAACCGCAATGAAGTGAGCCGACTTTGTCACCGTCGACTACTACCCAAATCGAATCATTCCCCCTCGACTCCTTGGTAGTCCAGTCCACGAAGTCCATCGTGATATGCTCCCATTTCCACTCGGGATCGCGAGAGGTTACGGGAGTCCTCCGCCTTGCAATGCGGGCTTTGCCTTGCCGACAAGTCAAACACTTAGCCACATGCTTGGCGATGTCGCCTTCATACCGACCACCCGTAATGTTGACGCAGTTCGATACATTTTAGTGCTTCGGGATGAACGCGCCGAGTCGCTACGATGTGCTTCGAGATAAAATTTCTTCTCTAAGCTCAACATCGTCAGGTACAACCAAACGTCCTTGGAACCTTAAAGTCCCATCATCAGCAACTTGAAATTCAGCCTTTCTTTTATCGATATCCTCTTGAAGAATTCTCTGTACATCTGGATCTGTCGGTTGGAGTTCTTTAATTCGACTGACATCAGGTTCAATTCCGAGGGTGGCCATAAAACTTGAAAAGGTGGCCTACCTCAAATTTGAATTCCGAACCCGAGCTCTCGATCAAGTTCCACTCTTTAACCAAGATTTGCGCTATGAAGACTTCGACTCAATGCATCGGCGACCTTATTCGCCTTTCCGGGTGATATAGAATATCATAGTCATAATCCTTCAACAATTCCATCCATCGACGCTGTCTCATGCTCAACTCTTTCGAGAGAACAAATACTTGAGACTCGATGGTCCGTGAAGATCCAAACTTTTCCACACAAGTAAGTGCCTCCAAATCTTCAATGCAAATATGATGGCTGCGAGTTCTAAGTCATGCGTCGGGTAATTCAATTCATGAGGTCTCAACCGCTTAGGAAACGTATGCAACAACTCGCCATGTTGCACGCACGCAACCCAATCCCCGAATGACGCATCACTATAGATCTCGAATCCTCCAGGGGACGAGATGGATTCGTCAAAGACAAGTGCGGTAGTAAGCTTTTCCTTCAATTCTTGAAAACTACACTCGCACTTGTCTGTCCATATGAACTTTTCATTTTTCTTCGTGAGCTTTGTCAGAGGCGACGCTATCGACGAGAACCCTTTCACAAACCGTCTGTAATAACTCCGCTAAACCCGAAAACTTGATCTCATCACCGATGTCGTCTCGCCAATTGATCACGGCTTCATCTTGCTCGGGTCGACGGAGATTCTTTCCTCGAAATCGCATGACCTAAGAATGCAACACGAGTCAACCAAAACTCGCATTTGCTAAACTTAACATACAGCTGATGAGTTCTTAAGGTCTGAAGCACTAATCTCAGATGATTCTCATGCTCTTCGTTACTTCTCGAATAAACTAAGATATCATCAATGAACACAATCCAAACCGATCCAGATATTCCTTGAACATTCGATTGTCAAATCCATGACAAAGAATCGGAGTGTTCATCAAGCCAAACGATCTTACAAGTACTCTCGTAAAGACCATATCAAGTACGAACATCCGTCTTTCGTACAACCTCCTTCCCGGTTTAAATCGACGACTTCATAATCTCAAGTCAACCTTTAAAACATCGATACCCTTTGTAACTAGTCACACCATTCATTGATCTTTGGCAAAGAACACTTGTCCTTGATCTTCACTTAATTGAGTTGACGATGGTCGATGCACACTCGCCACAAACCATCTTTCTTCTTCTCACAAACAAACCGATGTTTCCCAAAGTGATGCACCGATATGCATGAATTCCTCATTCATCAATCTTCACATCTGCATCTTCAATTCTACCAATTCAGACAACAACAGCTGGTAAGAAGCCTTCAAAAGTGGCTCTATCCTGGTGCTATCTCAATTGCAATTTCAATATCTCTTTCTGGCGGCAACCCAAGCAATTCCTTTGGAACCGTCTTAGAAATTTTACGTATCACAAGTCACCTTCTTCCGATTCTATTTCTGTTGACACATCCACTACGGTGTCAAACCAATCTTGGCAACTTCCGTCTAACAAACGGATTGTCTTTAGCCAACGAGATTAATGAAATCGAAGATTCTTTTCGACTCTTAATAATCTTGCTATTTTCGCAAACTAATAGACTAAACTGGATTATTCCATGACCATGATTCCTTATCACAATATGCTTTATCAACTCATTATTCATGTGGCGTCAAACTCACACCTCAGCAACTAGTCAAGCACAACTATTGCTAATGATTTCTCCTCTGTCACTTTTACTTCAACAATTTAAGTTCTATCAACTCAAAGACAAAAACTCGCTTACATTACTCGATAAAATCACCTCCAATACATTCTTTCTCTAATCGGTGCAAGATCAATTCTACTCCCATTCCTTTCGCCATCCTAGTGACGTTCTGGCCGCAGTAGCGATGCCTATGCTACCTTAGACTTCCACTGACAATCCTTCGCCTGATGGCCATGCCGGTCATCATCACAACAGGTTCTAGTCATACTCGGACACTTTGGATTTATCCATACTTCCTTCTACAATTTCGACACCTATCGGTGCATCTTTTATCTTCTATTAGGCGAAAGCATGCACTCTTTCGGTTGCCCCATCATTCTCGCTAGGATCACTCCCGACCGGATATCCCCGTTGGCTATACTCCAAACAATTTCGCATCTTAGGAAGGATGTAAGACCGATCTCCTTCATCACGTAGAAAACAACTCCCGATCTATTCAGTCAAAGCCGACTTGATTACCCCACTCTTCCTCGTGAGTGGAATAGAATACCTTTCTTTCAACTTCGGTCTTTTCCCTGACCGGTTTCCATTTCTGCCTGAATTGGATCTATACCTCGGTTCGAATGCAATGACTCGCTCCCGGATCACATCTCCACTCTGGATCTCGGGAGAAGCAACAAGCTGCCGATAGCGATAGCGATAACAACAACAACGGCTTGATCCGAGCCTTTGGCTCATCCGGCTTCCAAGGAACACTAGCACCGAACGATCCTATCGAACTTAGGATCATTCGGCCGCTACACTAGTACCAACTTGCGGTGGTACTTTTACACTCGGGCGCGAGTCAACACTCGCCCACAGCCACCTCAGTGTACCGACCTTTGTCAGTGCATTATCCCGAGTCACAGAGGACATTGTCCTCTTACTAGGGAGTTCTCGGCTCCGCTCGCTCATGGTTCGGTCTTTACACCGAAACCCGTCTTCCAAATCCACACCGGATTAGAAGATGAGCGATCCACACACAACAAACAATTCTAGCATTCGGCTAGCACAGACATGCATTGGCATGAATTTAAAGGCCATCCTACTAACTATCCCATGGTCAACGCTCCTTATCACTCCAATCTTCAACCTCGCTCTGATACCACTTAAAGGGGATGTCACGCCCCGATCCTCGAGGCACGCACACATCCGTCTCACTTTGTCGATTTTATAATGCGATATCCAGGACAAATGTATGGCCCTTTCATTTTTAAGCACATGCGGAAGCGGTTAAAATCCCAGACAATAAAACGATGGGATAGAAAAGCGGGGCCATATTTTCATATTGAAATTTATAACCAAACTTTTATACAAAAACACAAACCACTTCAAAACCATTCACATCAAAATGAAGATCTCAAAAGAAGATAAACTCTCAACCATCAGGGCCGTACTCAAGGCCCTCTCGGATTGCCTTCTTCCTCCAAAATCTTTCTCCTTAAGATTCCCCTCCGAGTCCTCCTTCTCGGATTCCTCCTTCTCGGCTCTTCGGCGAGGTCCCGAAATGGTTTTCCCCAAACTGGGATGAGACTACGTCTCGGCGAGTTCTACCCCACTAAGCCCGATTAGTAAACTATTATACTACGAGCCGCCTAAACACGCACGGGCGGAGGACTTACCTTGGCCTCATATCTCACCGCAAGTGGACAATTCACAATAAATGCCCATTTGCTTCAAACAAATCGAACTAGTCGATTACATGTCATACAATTCAATCCCCACCGAGGAGTATCTAAAAGCGAGGCCACGTGCATTCTCTAGGACGACATTCCAAGTCTCCAGTCACGTGCCTCGAACCGGGCCCACGTGCATTCTCTAAGGCGACCTCTTCGCCAAGGTGGTACATCAAGCCACCGAGCCACGTGTCCTTTTACGATGCCAGGGCCCACGTGCATTCTCTAAGGTACTCGCTACCAAAGTGACGCATCGATCACCGAGCCACGTGCCCTTTCGGATGCCATTCGACACTTTGGACCCACGTGCATTCTCTAAGGTACTCGCTACCAAAGTGACGCATCGATCACCGAGCCACGTGTCCTTTTAGATGCCTGGGCTCACGTGCATTCTCTAAGGTACTCGCCACAAAGTGACGCATCGATCACCGAGCCACGTGCCCTTTTAGATGCCAAACTCGTCACCGAGCCACGTGCATTCTCCAGACGACATACAGGAGTCCGAGCCACGTGCATTCTCTCGGGCGACCTCTTCGCCAAGGTGACATATTCAACCACCGAACTCACGTGCATTTTCCGGGTGATATTCCATTCAGGGCCCGAGTGTCCTCTTTCAAGAGATTACCAATCTACTTTCAATACCGACAACCAATGGCCAACGATTTCTCAATCAAATAATTAAATCAACTCAACAAAGCATTATAAATGCTGAATAACATACTTGGCCAATCACCAATCAATAATTCAATCTCAATCGATTCCAATCAAATTAGGGTAAATCCCTGTGAAAACCATCACAATTTATTCAATTTCATACAACGTAGAGCTCGAATAAATAAATGAACTGGCGCCACGACGATCAACACGAGATTTCGGTCGTGGGCCATCAAAATCTTAATTTAGAAAAATAATTAATTAATAAATATTAAAAATTCAATTTAGTACAAAATAAAGCCCGATTAAATAAACGGACTTCACCACGGTCATCAGCATAATTTTCCGGTTCAGCCATTCAGTTGAATTTCCGGAAAATAAATAATTATTTAATTTAATTGAAAATTAATATTTAAATACAAAAAAATCCACTTAGGCCCGAAAAGCCTAATGGAGCCCACTAAGGGTCGGGAAAAATCCCGAGGCACTTCCAATAATTAGTAGACCACGTCTACTTGTTAATTGCACAATCAAATTATCTAAATCACATCACAATTGACTAATAATTGCTAATTTATTTAAATCTAACAACCTAAACATAATTAATTAAATCTAAACCAACCTTAAGCATAATTAGCCAACTAATCCAAGATTAGTGAGATTACTCACCAAATCGCGCGCAAATCGGATCAATCCGACGGCGGCGACGCGAGGAACGATTCTTCCCAAAGCACCGCTCGGGTTCGGGGCTGGGAAACGGCCCAAACGGGCCCGAACCAGCTGAAACCCATTTCGTGGGTTTCTGCCCTTGGCTGGTCGGAGCAGATCCGGCGGCCAAAACGGCGAGGGAAGGCCGGCGGAAGGCGAGGGGGTCGCGGGGGAGGTCCGGCGGGGCTTGGCGGTGGCCGGAGGTGGCCGGACGGTGGCTAGTCGGTGCGGAACAGCAACTGGGTTGGCTGGATCGCGCGGAGGGAGGAGCGGCAGCGAGCGACGGACGGCGGGACGGCGACGGGCGCACGGGTGCGGGCGGCGGTGCGGCGGCGGGACGAGCGGCGAGCGGTTCTCGGCGAGCTGCGATCTCCGAGCTCCTGGTTCGCACGCGAAGAAAAGAAGGAGAAGAAAAGCTGGTTCTGTCGTGAGGGGGAAGAAAGAAGAGAGAGGAGAGAGAGAAGAGAGAAGATAAGCTTGGACTAGTCAAAGGGAAGAGAGAGAAAAGGTGGGCGGTGGGGGAGTCGCACGAAGGGGAAGGGAAAAGGGGGAAAGGAGAGAGAAGATAGAGAGAAAAAGGGAGAGAGAGAAAAAGAAATAAATAATATCATTATTCCACTTTTCCTTTTCTCTTTCCCTTTCCCTTTCTATTTTCTTTTGGTCTTCGATTTTTCCTCCGATAATTTCTTTTGAAATTTCGGATTTAGCGATAAATTGATAGACGATGAGACGGTCCTAAAAATGAATTGTGACACGTCCGAATATTCGATTCCCAAAACCGACTTAAATTTCATGATTAAAATCGACCAGGACGCGATTTTAGTCCAATCCAACCAATTAGGTAGCTTTTAGGGATTTTACGCGGTTATATCCCTTAACGGCCTCACCCAATAGGTTAGCTAACTCGTGAGTGATCGCCAGAGAGAAAAGGACCATAGGCACGCCGACGATATGCACATTTCACTTTATCGAAATGGGGTCGAATTTCGAGGATGTCGCGAGTCATTTTGTAATAAAATAGAGAAGCGGTTTCTAAAACAGAGGAACACCACCTCCTTTTTGTATACTAGACTACTAGTAAATATGACAAGCATATACACATACAAATGAAGTAGAAACAAGAAGGTCTATATAAATAAATGCTCACCTCAAGCCGATTTGGCAATTTGCTCATATGAAGTCCCACTAATTTCTTAGGACCCGAGGAAAATTCTGAAATCTGGCGAGCACATCCGGGCCATTCAAACCATCTAAGCGCATTAGGAAGGTATATAGGATCTTGGAAAGGATCATGCACATTGCGCAAGATGAGCAATCTCAACCTTCTCATTTTTGTAAAAGCATCAGGATGGATGCACATCTCTGTTGGCTTAGATTGTTCCAACACTATGGCTTTTACAGCACAATCTCCCTATTTATACAAGACTATTTTAGATTATGCATTTTCAGTAATCAAAGTCAAAGATAAGGAGTTCTATTTTGATTGTATCTACAAGTCTTACCATGTCACATGATAGAACACCAAGAACATCTTCATACAGCCATAGTCTACTGCGTTTCCCTGGATCATCGCGGCATTCTTGGTTCACAATATCCGTACCCATCAATTGAATCAAATCATGCACTTGTAGGATGTTATGCTCAATGCTTATCAAGGACATCTCAATGAGAATTTCTAATCCTATTGCTACCTCAAAATCGCAACTATCGAGAACTTTCTTTGTATACTCACTATCCCATCCTTTAAAGAAGCAAGCAATGTGGAGAAAAACCTCTCTCTCATTTTCCTCTAGTCCATCATAACTTATTTTGAGCACATCATTAATGGTTTTGTCAGGAATTCTAGAAAGCTTATTTAGCATACTTTCCCATGCATGCTCTGTTCTACCACGTAAGAAAGAGCCCAACACCTCAAGTGCTAAAGGAAGGTCTTTAGCATGATGTAGAACACTATCCATTAGATCTGTCCTGATTTTTAATTTTTGTTGTGTCAAAAAAGAATGCTTTCTAAGTAGCTCACAAGCTGCACCATCATCTAGTTCTTTAACTTCATACACATGATCTAGATCTATCCCGTGACTAGTTAGCAAATGTTTATTTCTTGTAGTAACAATGATCCTACTCCCATTACCAAACCACTTTTGTTCTCCTGCTAAAGCATATAACTGGCGTAGGTCATCCACATCATCTAATATAAGGAGAACTTTTTTGTGACGAAGTCTATCTTGTACTAGATTAATACCTCTATCGACACTTGACACTACTAATCCTTCTTTCAGTGATAATATCTCGGATAGTAATTTTTCTTGCAAAGTAACCAAATCCTTGCAATCTTTTGAAGCTTCTCGAACATTCGCCAAAAAACATGAATTCCCAAATTGTCTGAAAATATCATTATAAACGGCTTTAAATAAAGTCGTCTTTCCTATGCCTCCCTTGCCCCATAATCCCACCATGAGAACATCATCATTAGACTGAAGGTTCAACATCGATTTTAGCTTAACCACTCGAGAAGCTAACCCAACAAGATGCTTGGCAACATGTAAAGGTTTTTGGTCCAGGTGAGTGGAGATTTCCGTCACAATTCTTTGTATAAGCTCCGACTCATCTCTAACAAAGAGGGAAAAAGAAGTTGAGGCGTCATTTTTAGCAATTTGAATAAGCAAATAATGAGCAATTGGTAGCCAGCAATGACAAAGCAGTTCATCACTTTTTCAGATAACCACAGCCGAAACAAATGTGTTCCTACCGAGACATATTACAACTCTAAGAGTTCCATACCAATCCAAACAAGGTCAGGTTCCACTTTTAGTCATTCACGTGATTCATGTCCTTTGGATCTATACATGACATTTACTTATTTTTCCTTTTGAACCGTTATATGTGATTTAGTTATACACTTTTTTTTTTGTCCGAAAGTTCCACACTTATTTAAAAAAGAGCTATTTAGGACTTTGAGGTGGTTAAGATTTCGATTAAAAAACTATCAAAATACCCCAAAGCACTATGTCATTGCCTTACATGGCCTGGACACACTAATTATCATGTATCAACCATTGGCTAAATTTCATTTTCCTTCCAAAGCAATGGGGTAAGTGTAATAACACATACTTAACATTTTGTCCAATGATCGACCAAGTTTTAACATTTTATTTTGTTCAAATAAGTCAGTAAAAATTCCAGGCCATGAAGTCCTACTGTGAATTTTTTATTACGGGAGTAAGCCACGTCTATTCTATGGCTAGCCACATGTGATTTTTTGAACTCAAAATGCCACCGGTAATGAGTTTAGCACTCAGTCGACCAAAATCGGGAATCTGTATATCTCAATTTACCAAAATGAAACGTGAAGACCTCAATAGCCCACAGATAAAATGTCGAGAACATTTATTACACTCCAAGGAGAGCAAAAAGGATCCAGACGAAATAGTTATAGATCTTACGCCAATGAATTAGGACTGAACAAAAGCCAAAGGCAGAATACCATCGTTGGATGCCCGAAGATAGCTTTTTTTTTCCCCCAGTGCCGGTTAATTTTAATGAACATTGATTAGTGTCCAAAAACAATAGTGAAAAATAGATCTGTGACTTTTTCTTTCACATAACTTGTTAAAACTTACTGACAGTTTTATGAAATCACTAACTTTTTTTATAAATTTGCAAATTATTCCAATTTCGTACTAACTTACCAAATTTGATTTGCGTAACTTACTGCCTTGAATTTACTAAATTTTATATGAAATTACCATCATAAAACTTACCATCTTTGATCATATTAAATAATTACCTACTAGTTGTGGGTTGCCAACTTTCACTTAAACTTTGACCAGAAAAAAAATCTCACTTAAGCTACTTACTAATATTCACTTGTTCTTTTAATTTGCCAACTTTTCTATTGGGTTACAAGATCTTACTGGAGTTACTAACTCATTTTAGAAATTGTCAACTTAATTAGAGCAACTTACCAGTTTTTCTTCGATTAAGTTACCAACTAATTTTAGATTAGCAATTCTCATTTAAGTTACTTACCAAGCTTAATTTTCTTTTAAAGATTTTTTTATCTTTTACCAAAGTTTATTTATCTTTCTTAGCTATGCTTAGACTCACCAATTCTTTTACAAAATTACTAAATTTAACTTAAGCAACTTAAAAATTTTCAAGAATGATAAGATGAAGCTTCTATACATATACTTACAATAATGTGTGCATCAATTTATTTATTGAAAACAATCTTTATACTTACTTGTAAAAAAAAAAAATTAGTTTCTTACATAGAATATTGACTCCACTCTACTTACCCATCATTCAAATGCCACCCTGATAAGTTACCGGCATCGAAAAGAGCTTTCTTCCATCTCTTCACTTTCTTTGAATCCTTCTCAGATTTGGACTCGTGCTTAGCCAAAGCTCTCCGATAACTCTCTCTGCCCCCTCTCACTTCTTTTGGGTCCACTTTATAAAACACCGGTAGAACGGTAAGGCCCTTTTGCTCCTTGCACTCCATAATCTTTGACAACTCTTTCAAGCACCATGTTGAGGAAGTGTAGTCATCCGAAAAAACGATGACTGCAATGCATGATTCTTCGATGGCCTTCATAAGCATCAATATTTGGTCTCCCTTTTTCAATTCCTCGCTATCCCGGAAAGTGTATATTCCATTCCGGTGTAAAGCTTGATAGAGATGACTAACGAAGTTGTTACGCAGGTCTGTACCTCTGAAACTCAAGAAGACATCATAAATCGTTTTAGATTTTGATGAAGAAGCCATTTGATGGTGGAGTTTAGCAATCAACAACGACTATCAGCTGAAGATTTGAAACTGTAATTTCAGGCGGTTCGCTCACCACTTGATCTTCTTATTGATTTATTCTTATACTAGAGGAGAGGGATGACTATTTTCATGGTAGGGTCAACAAAGAAAAATATTAGAACTTTGGAAAATTACGGTGCTTAAGGATGGACTAAGATATCTAATAGGGGTGAACATATGGACTTATTTTCATTAAAAACACTTACCGTCATGTCATTCAGATTATCTTATCGGCACAATCTTCATTGTGGCCGACAAAAGTAAGGACTAGTATGGACCACTGTTGGCTCTAGTAGTCTCAATTATTGAACAAAGTGACGACAACTTAAGGGTGGTGGATTCTTTGTCAACAAAGAAAAATATTAGAACTTTTGAAAATTATGGTACTTAAGGATGGACTAAGATATCTAATAGATGTGAACATATGGACTTATTTCCGTTAAAAACACTTACCATCATGTCATTCGGATTATCTGATTGGCACAATCTTCTTTGTGGCCGACAAAAGTAAGGACTAGTATGGACCACTGTGGTTCTAGTAGTCTCAATTATTGCACAAAGTGACGACAACTTAAGGCTGGTGGATTCTTTGTCATATGGTTCACAGGCTCACCAAGCAAAAAATATAAAAGAAGGTTATAAACTCATTACACTTGTTCCATTTTAATTTTCTAAATCTTTCAATTTTTTCTATTGAGTCATAAATTTTTTCACATTTTACCAATTAAGTCCAACCATGTAATTTTAGTCGGAATTTATTGATGTAGACATCAGCTATTTATGTAGCACGCCCAAGCACGAACATGAACAATTTTTAATAATATCTTAACGTTTTTGCAAGTTTTTATTTTATTTTCTTCTTTTTACTTTTTTGTTCTCTTTTGCTTTTTTTTTCCCCTACTGCAGCTCACGAGGGTCATCAAGCCCTCACCAAAGTTGAGTCCTCACCAGCCACTGAGTGAGGCTAAGGGGGCTGCCGGAACCTCAACAGCTACAAGCGAGGGTTGCACGGCCCTCACTTGGTCTCGAATAGATATAGGCTAGGCCAACTTCATCAGCGGAGGGTGAAGGCGGTCTCACCTGCGGCCATGATGGCCTTATGGGCAAGGGTCACAGGCGAGGCCAGCCTTACCAGCTGCAAGCGAAGGCAGCCTCATTTGCGGCTGGGTTAGTGATCCTCGTCAACCACAAGTGATTGCATATTCAGGTAGTGTGTTCACCATTTGATCTTGTTGATTTATGCTTGCACTAGAGGACACAGATGCATGAATTTCTTTAGTTAGGGTCAACAAACAATAATATTAGATCTATTAATAATATTATAACTTTGGATGATGGTGCTTAAGGATGGACCAAGATACCTAGTATGTGTGAACACATTTGTCTTATTGACAAAAGTTTCTTTGTTTGATGTTAAATTTATTCTTAGATTTTAGATGAGTATGACATTCAACATAAGAAATTTTTTTAATTGATGTGCCGGCTCGAGGGAATGGCTTTACACCGCTTATAGTCTTCAATTTTCTGTTTCTTAAGTATTCGCTTTCATTAGGTTAGCTTTTGTTATAGACTCACTAATAAAACAATTTTGCTGGCTTCCTCGAATTGGCGTTCACAGGTTAAGTATATGATTGGTCTAACCCTCTTTCATTATTCTTTTATAATCATTAAGACCTAAAGGTCCATAAAACATCCGATAAGCACCCAATAGGTTAATGGCTATAGCAATTTGCACGCAGGAGGTCAATGGCTTTTATAACAATACGCTCGAGAGAAATAAAACTCGTTGTGCAAGTACATATATATGGATTCCAAACTTTGTGGGACGATAGGGTTTCTTGATATACTTTCATATGACTTCTACGTTGCATATAATCGATACATATTTATTAAATTGCATCATCCGTAACTTAATGTTATAGAAATAATGATTATTGTCACTTGTTGAGCCGTCATGTTTCTTAAGCTTTGTGA
Source organism: Eucalyptus grandis (assembly GCF_016545825.1). Taxonomy (NCBI): domain Eukaryota; kingdom Viridiplantae; phylum Streptophyta; class Magnoliopsida; order Myrtales; family Myrtaceae; genus Eucalyptus; species Eucalyptus grandis. The sequence continues at coordinate 37,942,301 of NC_052616.1, forward strand.
AAACAAGTTTTGACATTTGAATGATTTCATATGAATTTAATTTTTTTATAAAATGGTTGGTTTTCACTAAAGGCTTCGTCCTTCGTAGGACGACTGATCATTCTCTGTAATTCAAGTATAAATTTAGGGTATGATACATGTACTAAAATATTTTCGTGAAATAAAATTGAAAATTCATAATGGGCACTTAACTGCCGGCCTACCAAAAAAGAAGAGAAAACTAACATCCTCACATATTTTATGAAATGGTGGATTTTCACTGAAGGCTTCGTCCTTTATAGGACGGATGATCATCTATAGTTCAAGTATAAATTTAGGGTATGATACATATACTAAAATATTTTCGTGGAATAAAATTTAAAACTCATAATGGGCACTCAACTGCTGAACTACTAAAAAGAAGAGAAAACTAACATATTCATGCTTGTTGGCAGAGTTTTAAAATTTTAGCTTTAATTAAAAAGAACTTAACCTTTCCGTTTGTTCCTCCGTCTTTATCCACGTGGGCCACATGACCATGACATTATCAATACCCGCTTCGTCTCAGGGAGAAAGTCTTACATAAACTGGGTCTTTGTACCCCCAACATCATTTTATATTACCTAAAATGTCCGTGATGCACGGGAATTGAAGGACTAATTTCGGTTATTTTTCAAAATTAACAAAAACGTTAAAACTACACTATTTGTGCAAATATTTTTAGTAATTATTTACCTGAGTAATTATTTCAAGGATAAATTTGGCAAACTTATGTGTTAATTTCTAAAAATAGGCATTTTATTTCATCATTTCAAAATTGTCTAGATTATATATTGAAAAATTATGATGAAGAAATTATGTCACAAATCCGAGAAGAAGACGAGAAGAAAAGGAATATGGGAATTTCGTGTAATGAGGAAAATTGTATTTGCTTCATTGATTTCTAGATGTAATACAATGATGTATATATTACACAAGAGAATTCAATAAAAAAGTAAATAAATTCTTCTAATCTTTCCAATCCTAAAATAAGCACATCTCCTATCAATTACAATCAATACAAATCCTCAATCAGATCCCAGATCTTCAATCATATCTTCTTTCAACACTCTCTCTCAAGCTGGTGGCTTGTATATATCCAAGACGCTCGGCTGTTTAGAAGATATGTATGCTGTCTTTGACAAAGAGGTTTAGTGAAGATATCCGCATGCTGTTCTATGGTCATGATTCCTCTGGTTTCGATGATCCCTTCTTTGATCTTCTCTCAAGTAAAATGGCAATCAACTTCTATATGTTTTGTCCTTTCATGTAGTACAGGATTTGCCGCAAGCTTGAGTGCCGAATCATTATCACAGAAAAGTAATGTCGGACCTTTAACTTGTACCCCAAGGTCCAGAAGTAAGCCTCGTAGCCATACTATCTCACAAATAGTTTTTGCCATAGATCAATATTCAGCTTCTGCCGATGACAATGATACAGTGGATTGTTTCTTTGTCTTCCATGAAAGTAATGACTCCCCAAATTTGATGCAAAATCCAGTAATAGATCCTCCTACTCATGGGACATGTAGCATAGTCCGCATCACAATAGGTTGTCATCTCCATATTGCACTTTCTAGAGAGGAGTATCCCTAATCATGGACATCTCTTCAGATATTTCACCACTTTTAAGGCTGCATTCATGTGTGACTGCTTTGGACTATGCATGAATTGACTGAGAGTCTATACTGCATAGCAAATGTTTGGCCTAGTCATAGTGATATTTCCCAACAACTCTTTGATAGCTTGTCGAGTCCTTCAATAATGGATCATCAGAGGAGGACGTCCCAGCATCATAATCAATACTGGTCAACTTGGCATTCTGTTCAATAGGAATAATCGCCGATTTGCACCCTAATAATCCCGCTTATGAAATAATCTCCATCACAAATTTGATAATGCTAGTACGAGTACCTAGAGGGGGGTGAATAGGTTTATGAAAATTTTCTTGCAGTTTGCGCAATACTTAGACAGATGAAGGATTAAAAAATCAATCGTAAAAGGCGAGTAAAGGAAAGAGAATTAAACACGAGGTTTATAGTGGTTCGGCTTGATTCAAGCCTACGTCCCTCTTCTCGCACCGGGACGGCCGATTGGCTGGATTCCACTATGAACAAAGAGATGTTACAGTGTTGATCTTCCTTGATTTCTCGATGTAGATGATCTACTACACTCGCTCAAGGTATCACCAAGTACAAACACTCTCTGTGTATACAATTTCGCTCGAACTGTATCGACTAACAATCAAGGTTCTTCAGACTCTGAAATTTATCTATCGATCACACACTTAAAACAACTAGAACGTCTTCCTTTTATACTCCTTTATGCCATCATAGCCATTGGCACTTACCAAAGGAATTCCTCCAATCTACCCGTTGGACGGAATCAATTAAGAAGATCATCCGAGCTATTTAAGGAATCGATGATAGCCCATCAATCCCGTTCGCCCATACAATCGGGATTTTGGTTTCCAAGAATAGAACATTCCAAGAATGTTTCGTCGACCATCGAGATCTTCAATTGATCTTAGATAAGAATCAAAGAATCCGAAATGATTATCCAACCAAGGGATCTATTCCGGAGGATTGGATCAAATCCCCAACCATATACTTCGGCCGGATATCCTACGCCTTTGGATTAGAAAGACCTGTCGGTGAGAATAATCTTGAGTCTTGAGTCTTGAGTCTTGAGATTACAAAGTCTTGAGACTTTAAACCAATGATATCCAGACTAGGCGATAGAAATGTTTTGTCGGCTTCAAAATATTCGGAAAGATTTCTCCAACAATCTCCCCCTTTTTGATGGTGACAAAACTTTCTTGTAGATTTGAACAACTTTGACCGCAAAAACATTTCTCAAGCAATATGGCTAACTCATAAAGATTAATAAACAACCGGACTCTGCATCCACAGACAAATTGGTTAGTCTTTCATGAGTAATACCATATAACAATACTTAATATAAATGCAACCAAGTCAAGCATCAAAATCCTGACCATTCGAGTCTCACACCCAAGTTCAAGTTCTCAAGTCATACTCAAAAACATAACCACAAAAGTCAAAGTAGTCAAAGTTTTAAAATAATGTTTGTTCAAATTGGTTCTCCCCCTTTTTGTCATCATTTAAAAAGAGGGTGAGAAAGAGTCATGTCGCTTGGGAATGCGCACGATCTGGAATTCTCCCATTGACTGCACTACACCTTCTAGCCTCTTGAAATCCTCTCTTAGATGAGCTACCTCCTCTCCTTTGGCATTGGCTTGAATTTGCGAGCAAGGTCTTTCATCTTGTCCTCTAGGTGGTGAAGATGCTTGTCCAGCATTCTTCATGGCTTGAATTTCACATTCCGGTGCATATATTTGGCCACGCATTTCCAAAAGAATATCCATGATGCGATGAAAATCTGCAGAATTGTCTGTGTCTTTGGCTTGAGCTTTTTCGGATGGAGTAAGAGTATATGAAGGCGCTTACGTATAGTCTTGCAGATTTGGTGTCGACGTATCACCTTCTTCGGGCAATTGAGAAGCCCGAAATTCTTAAGGTCTGGCTGGAGATTGTCTTGGACCTTCACTATTTGCAGCATGAGGTGCAGACTTTACTTGCTCGCCAACTCCCCTGTCTCTAGGACATCCGAAGGGGAAGAGTGATGATCATGCTCTAGATTTCCCTTCTCTCATTCGGCAGATTTTTCTTTCTCTTTTCAGCTTCTTTCTCCTTCTCTCTCTCGCTCTTCTTCTTCTCTCTGGTTCTTCCGAAATTCTCTCGGTTGAGACACGACGTCGGGTTCTTGTCGGTGCTTGGATAGTAGGATCTTCATCCTCTTCATCTTCATCCTCTAGGATGAGAGATCTTTCTTCCTTTTGATGGGGCTCCAATGGCCTCCTTTCCTTTTCTCTTTGAAGCGGTGAATAGGAGATTTCACTCGAATTTCTCCATTACCTTGGAAAGTTCTTGCAGACGCATCTTCGTTAACATCTTCAAACCTACCACCATCTTATCACACGGTTGAACACAAAGAGATTGAGGCGGTTCAATATTCATGTGTCTGAAGATCTTTGTCACCAGACCAGGATAAGGCAATTGTCCTTTGTCTTTTGACATTGATCTGTACATATGGAAGAGAATATGTGGAACACGAGGTTTATAGGCAATTGAGAGTGCTAGTATGAATAAAATAAAGGAGTTAGGGAAGAGAATAAGAACACGAGGTTTATAGTGGTTCGGCTTAATCCAAGCCTACGTCCACTCTCCCACGATAACAGCCTTCTTGGCTGGATTCCACTATGCAATCAACAAGAGATTACAACTCGGGAGTGCAAACACTTAGTAGATCACTATCTCACTAAGTCACTCTCTTGGTATTTCTCTCACGATTACAAATGTTTAAGCTCTCAAGAGACAAGTATATGATCTAAAGTCGCTTAGACTTTGGAATTATAAATTCTACGCTCCGTCTCTTACTTGCTCATCGGTCCATGATCTCCTTAAATACTCCTCCACTTCCAAACTACCCGTTGGACAGCATCCCGGAGAATCGTCTTCCAATATACCCATTGGACAGCTCGTATCTTAGAAGATTTGGTAGCCGTTGAGTGACAAAGGTAAAATCCCAAATTGATTCCGATCGCCCATACAAACGAAATCTTGGTTTCCATAAGTAAAGCTTCTTCGCATAGAAAGATCTTGTCTTCAACATCCAATTGTCAATCAATTAGATTGAATCAATCAAATCAATCTTGATGTGGAATCCAAACCGGATCACTAGCCGTTGTATGATTGGGCTTGAGTTACGATTCATTGAACTGGATGTAAAGTCCGATAGCCATAGACTTTACAATCGAGTCTTTAGACTTTACAATCCGAGTCTTTAGACTTTACAATCGAGTACGTAGACTTTACAATGCAGGTCTGTAGACTTTACAATCGATTCGGCTTGACATAGAGTCGTCTTCTAGTTCGGCTTCGAAAGATTAGTCCGTCTTACGGTTCATCATTCACGTTCGGTATGGAATTAGTCGAGTGAACAGGACTTCGATGTAGAACAGACTTTGACACTAAAGTCGGCGGTCTTCGAGACTTTGAGTCTCGAGTCCGGCAGTCTTGAGACTTTGAGTCTCGAGTCTAGCGTCTTGACTTTGAGTCTTGAGTCCGGGCGGTCTTCGAGACTTTGAGTCTTGAGTCGGCGGTCTTCGGACTTTGATAATATCCTCTACATGTTCTAACATCTGCATGGTCTATTACTCAACCATCAAACATGTTAGTAGCCTTTGATTTATTTTGTCATCTTCAAAACATCATAAGGGATTTCCCTAACAATCTCCCCCTTTTTGATGATGACAAAACAATCTCTGAATATGCAGATTTGTAAACATGCTTTTATTAATTTAAATCAAAGGATATCAGAAGATAAATAGATTGAGCATAATAATATATAGAAAATAATCGCAACTCAATATTATGCAATAAATAATATCAACCAATCAGCACATATGCATATTCATATCTTCTCCCCCTTTTTGTCATAATCAAACAGCGATAATAATGGATTCACGTAGAGAATGATAACAAATATCTTGCATGAATCACAATTTCCACAAATAAGCTTTTATCAAGTAAATCGAATATTGAAGATATGCAATATAGCTCACTTCGATTATATCAGTAAATATCCAATAAAAATCACGGATGCATCATAAAATTTACATACCATTTTTGTCATAATAAAATGATAATATCAATATGAGATTTGTTAATGACAAAAGGTAATAAGAGATGCACTAACCGGATTTTGTAGAATAAATTCTGACACAATTACCTTTCCTTCCATCCATAATAAGATCACGATCAATCAAAAAGATTTTTCCATAATTGATCAAAGCTCCCCTCAATTTGTTGCCTTTTGAGATGATCACGATTCTTTTCCTTTTCTTTTGGATTCGATTTCTCCCCTTGATTTCCTCATCGGATTCTAAGTCCGGTTCGAATGAGACGTTTCGAGTACGTATGCGGGAGTTAGACTCAGATTCTGAATGTGCCATCAAGCATAGATTTCTTTGCTCATCATCTTCTTTCATGATTCTTTTCTGGCCATTATGCTTGTATTGACTTCTTCCACTGAATTTCCTTTCTTTTCTACTCAGCTTTTTGAATTTCTCGACCATAAAGGCAAATTCTTCATCGTCCATGTCATTTTTTAAGTGTTTCATCAAAAACAGCATTAGATATTAAAGCAATGGACTTCTTACCTTCGGGATCTTCATCGTTAAGTTGCTCCACTTCATAAGACTGAAGAGTTCCAATCAGCTCGTCTACAGATAATGGCATAATTCTTTGCGTCTCTCTTATTGAAGTCTTTATATGATTCCAATCCTTGGAGAGTCCACGCTTGATAACTTGTTCACCTTCATAGGATCATAAATTTTCTGTCCTTGATTCTCAAGACCATTGACAATATCGTAAAACGGCTAAACATGTCAGTTATAGATTCTCCTTGTTTCATTTTGAAGGCTTCATATTGACCAAGGAGAATGTTTAGTCAGTCTCCTTCACTCGGATCTGTTCCTTCATAAGTGATATGTAATCTGTCCTGACTTCTTTGCTGTATCACAAGAAGATATTCTGTTATATTCGGTTGGTGATAAAGCACAATATAAAGAGTAAATTGCTTTTGCATCGAGTGCTTGTCTCTTGTTTATCTCTTCTTGAGACATTCCTTTGGTTTCAACAGTTTCTTTCCCTCTTTCGGATGCGATGCAGCGGTAGGAGTAATTCCTCTTTCCACCACATCCCATTCCGAGGGTCCTTTGATCGTAGAAAAGCTTTCATCTTGTTTTTCCAGATGTTGTAATCCTTTCCATCAAAGTAGGGTGGTTTGGTATTGCTTTGCCCTTCCACCAGCCTGGTGTGCTAGCATACTAGCCATGGATCTTTTACTCAAGTAAAACACTTCAAATAAAGTAAGAACACGAGCTCGATACCAATTGATAATGCTAGTACGAGTACCTAGAGGGGGTGAATAGGTTTATGAAAATTTTCTTGCAGTTGCGCAATACTTAGACAGATGAAGGATTAAAAAAATCAATCGTAAGGCGAGTAAAGGAAAGAGAGAATTAAACACGAGGTTTATAGTGGTTCGGCTTGATTCAAGCCTACGTCCACTCTTACGCAGACGACGTAGATTGGCTGGATTCCACTATGAACAAAGAGATGTTACGGTGTTGATCTTCCTTGATTTCTCGATGTAGATGATCTACTACACTCGCTCAAGGTATCACCAAGTACAAACACTCTCTGTGTATACAATTTCGCTCGAACTGTATCGACTAACAATCAAGGTTCTTGGACTCTGGAATTTATCTATCGATCACACACTTAAAACAACTAGAACGTCTTCCTTTTATACTCCTTTATGCCATCATAGCCGTTGGCACTTACCAAAGGAATTCCTCCAATCTACCGTTGGACGGAATCAATTAAGAAGATCATCCAGAGCTATTTAAGGAATCGATGATAGCCCATCAATTCTGTTCGCCCATACAATCGGGATTTTGGTTTCCAAGAATAGAACATTCCAAGAATGTTTCGTCGACCATCAGATCTTCAATTGATCTTAGATAAGAATCAAAGAATCCGAAATGATTATCCAACCAAGGGATCTATTCGGAGGATTGGATCAAATCCCCAACCATATACTTCGGCCGGATATCCTACGCCCTTTGGATTAGAAAGGCATCGGTGAGAATAATCTTAAGTCTTGAGTCTTGAGTCTTGAGTCTTGAGTCTTGAGATTACAAAGTCTTGAGACTTTAAACCAATGATATCCAGACTAGACTGATAGAAATGTTTTGTCAGCTTCAAAATATTCTGGAAAGATTTCTCCAACAAAATTTTCGCTAACTAAGGGAAATCCCTAGATCAGAACGAGCTATCTCTATTCCAAGAAAATACTTAGGTGGCCCTAAGTCTTTGATATGAAAAGACAAATGTACATGGTCTTTAAGCTTCTTCACAGCGGAATCATCATTTCCCATAATAAGTATGTCATCAACATAAATCATCAAGTATATGACGGACGTACCTTTTGCCCAAGTGAACAAAGCATAATCATGTTTGGATTGCATGAATCCAGCTCCCGTAAGTGCAGTAGTAAACTTGGCGTACCATTGTCGAGAGGCTTGTTTCAATCCATAAAGAGATTTGCGGAGACGACATACCTTCGACTACCCCCATCTCCGTAATCCTTGTGGAAGATCCATGTAAATCTCCTCTTCCAGATCACCATGAAAAAAAAGCATTGTGGACATCCATCTGATGCAATGACCAGTTGCGAAAGGCGGCAACCGATAAGAAGGAGCGAACCGTGACATCCTTGGCTCTTGGAGAAAATGTCTCATGGTAATCAAAACCTTCTTGCTATGTGAAGCCCTTGGCCACCAATCGGGCCTTGTATCTTTCCACGTGAGCCATCTGCTCTATATTTGATCTTATAGACCCATTTACACCCAATGGGTTTGCGATCAGGAGGTAACGACATAACATCCCAAGTGTGATTATCAATTAGGGCTTTAAGTTCTATCTCCATTGCCTTTTGCCAGCGTTCATCATGTACAACCTCATTATAACTAGAAGGCTCCTTTTCCTCAGAAACTCGACTAATGCAACATAAATGGTTTGACGACAAGCGGTCGAAAGATACATATGAGGATAAAGGATAACGAGTACCTGATGATAGTGATGAGGAACAGACATAATCTTTGGTCCAGGCTGGTAGATGAGTGGCTTCACCAGATCTTCGTGGTGGCTCATCCAGCACCTTCAAAGATGATTCCTCAATGCTTGTAGGTTCTCCATGATTTATCTCCTCGGATTCCTGCTCCTTGAGTTGTTGTTCAACCGAATTGTCATGAGAAGAATCATCGGGTGGTGAAGGCAAGACTATATCTGCTATCTAATGTCTTGGAGGAGAGGTAATAAAGTATGATTCTCTAGAAGATAGATCTTCTTCTAACAAGAATCGATGATTAGTTCTCATATCGTCTGTAGACATAGAAGTATTGTCCCAGAAAGGAAAAATATCTTTATGAAAAACCACATCTTTGCTGATAAAAAATTCCCCGGTAGACTGTTCATAAACTCGATAACCCTTTTTCAAGTTGGGATATCCCATGAAGATACACTGTCGAGCACGAGGGGACATTTTATCCCGGGGACCTACTGTAGCCACATAACATAAGCAGCCAAAGACTCTGAGATGACTCATATTTGGTTTCCTTCCATACAATAATTCAAATGGAGTTTTGCCTTCTAGAATGCGAGATGGCATACAATTTATCAGATATGCCGTAGTGATCACACAATCTCCCCAAAATTGTTTTGGTATAGATGCCTGGAACTTAAGAGCACGTGCCACTTCTAAGAGATGACGATGCTTTCACACAACTACCTCATTCTGCTGTGGGGTATAAGTGCAGGTACTTTCATGTAAAATACCATTTGAGGTAAGAAAGGAAGTACAATCACCATTGAAGAATTCCCTACCATTATCAGTGCGAATGCGATGAACTGATTTTCCAAACTGAGTTTTGGATAAGGAAATGAAGATTTTAAGATGAGAAAGAACTTGACCTTTTGATTGTATGAGAAAGACCCAAGTGGCATGTGAGAAATCATCCACGATTGTAAGAAAAATCTCGAACCATCATGATTTATTGTGTGATATGGTCCCCAGACATCAGCATGAATCGAAGAAAAAATGTCGTCTACTCGGGTCTTACTATTTTGAAAGGGGGCACGCGTTTGTTTTGCCAAAGGGCAGATGGGACATTGAGGACAAGGGAAAGAAGCAGTGTGACCCAATCTTTGATGATGAAGAAAATTTCTTTCATTGGCAACAATGTTACACAATGGTTTATTGAATGCAATAGAGGATAATTTTAAATTGCTTGGAAGATTATTCCAAAAATAAAGTCCTTGATAGATTCTACCCAAGCCCATCAGTTTGCCAGTCGAAAGGGCCTGAAATAGACATTTATCGAGTCAAAAGTGACATGACAAGAATTTTCTTCACAAGCTCGAGAGACCGATATGAGATTAAAATGGAAACTAGGGACATAAAGGACATTTTTGAGAATGATGAATGGACTAAGATTCACGGTGCCAGTCATTCCAACATGTGTGGTATTTCCATTGGGAAGTTGTACCGATATTGGAAAAGATAACCTTTTGACATTGGAAAAGAATTTTGGATTGCAGACAATGTGATCACTAGCTCCGGTATCTATTATCCATGCATCCTTTGAAATTAAGTTCATCGGGCAATAAGAAATACGTGAAACCTTGCCTTGTAAGAAGGATCCAATTTATTTAGAGCTTCCATCAGCTCTCGATATTCCCCATGAGTGATTGGCTTGTCTGCTGATTACCCATCACCTGAAAGACAGTTGAAAACTTTCCCTTTTCTTTTTCACCAGGTTTACCATGTAATTTCCAGCAACTTTCAACTGTGTGGTGTGGGCGTTTACAGCATTCACAATACGGCTTACCCTTTCCTTTGTTGTTTTTTGCAAATGAGAAAGGCCTGCTAATGAGAATGGGCCGTTGTTGCTCCATATGGGCCTTCGGATGATGCAAAAAATTGCGCCTGTGGGCCGTCGAGCCCAGAAAGGATTTGGCCACGTGGGCCTTCGATGCCATAGAAACCCCCGCACATGGACCGTTGAATTAGGGGGTGCATGACAACCCAAAATTTCTGTTCCAGAAATAGTTTTTCATTACATGACACTGTTTTACGGAAGAGAAATCCGTTTGATAAACCTATTCAGTTTTTCTATTTTTGGAATAGATTTATATTCGAGAAATAGGTTTGGAAGAGAAATCGAAGCTAAAATTTTCTACTTCGATTTTGGAAGAGAAATCGAAATAATTTCTCACTAAACCCTAATTTCGGTAAGTCCTCCCTTATCTCCTCTACGTCTCTCGCCTCCTCCTCCTTCTCCTCCTCCGCCTCTCCTCATTTTATTAAAAATAAAAATAAAAAATAAATATATTCATTTTATTCATTTAAAAATATAAATAAATTTATTAAAATAAATAAATTATTTTTATTTATCATTTTATTTTTAGTTTATTAAAAATAAATTTATTAAATTTATTAAAAATAATTTATTTATGATAAATAAATATAAATTTATTTTTATTTGCCTTGAGTGTTTTGCCAAATAATTTTTATTTTTTATATTTTTATTCATTTTAAAATAAATTTATTCGTAAAAAATAAAATAAAATAGAATAAATAAAATAAATTTATTTTTAAGGATATTTTTATTTTATTTTTTATGATTTATTTTATTCATTATTTTTTTTTGTTACTAAATCATTTTTATTTTTATTTTTTATATTAAAGGTCGTCGGTCATCGCCGCCACCGTTCGAAAGGAAGAAATTTTGTGTCATCAAACGAATTTCTATTTTTAGAGTAGAAATTTTGTGTCATTATCAAACGGTTATTTTTGCTTAAAAACTCTTCTAGAAATAGAAATAAAAAAAATCTATTTCTGTTCCATAAACTATTTAAAACAAAATGGTTGTCATGCGCGCCCTTAGTGGCCACGCCACTCTGTGAGTGTCAAATCCAATAGCTCCAAGGATTGATCGTGGGCCGTCCGATCAATCGGGAAAATCGTGGCCATCCATCGTCCGTATATAAGATCTAGGGTTTTCGTGAAACCCTAGATTAGGTCTTCAACCTTCTCTTCCTCCTGTGGTTTTCTGTAGCGAGCGAGAGGAAACCCTTGCCGTGCAGAGCCACTTTCTCGCCTTCCTTTCGAGATATGCCGCTCTTTGTTGGCTTTCCTCCTGGATTGTGAGCTGGTAGATACTTCCAAGGCTTGGCATCGGCTCAATGGTTAAGATCTACGATCGAAACGAAAGGTAAGATTCGTTTAATATAAGGAGAAATCTGATGGCTTTCTCCCTGTCTCGCATCCTTTTGTACTGCTGTAAAATCGGCTCTGGCCAATCAAATTTTTCTTCCGCCACTTCCAATTCATTCCACAGACTCGAAAGTTTGTTAAAAATTGCAGCTACAGTCATATTTCCTTGCTTTAAATCCGAGATCTATTGTGTCAAAGAAAAGATTTTTACTTGATCCAATTTTCCATACATCTCCTTGATGTTTTCCCACATTTGTTTTGAGCCCTCCGTTGGAGGAAGACCGGCCGCGACTTCGGAAGTAATGTTGTTTCCGATCCATGTTCTGACTAGCTGATTACATTTTTTCCAAAGTTGCACTAGTCGTTCGTCGGACGGAATCAGAACCGTTCCATCAATAAAGCCCTCCTTAACTTTCGTTACCGGAGCACGTTGGAACTCGTGCGACCACCTCAAGTAATTATCAGTCCAGTTAACTACTAAGCAACAAGCTTTAGTTCTAGTCCGTCGGCATTGGTTGTGAAAAGAGGGTCGCCGAGTTCCGGCCTGCTGCTGGCAGCGTAGATCTAGTATGGGAGGAACCCTGGTGGCGGACTCGGGTAGGGATTAGCTCCCAAACCCAATCCCCCAGATCCGGTTGAATGACCCGCATTAGAAAAAAAGAATCCGGATAAGGATTTGGTCCCATACCCAGCTTGGCTAATCCGCTCGTCTGCTGTGAACTGGTGTTTGTGCCTACCCCACTGCTGACTGGTAGGCCTCCATCAGTCTGTACACCATTTCAAAATCCCGGCAATGATGCATTTTGGGCCCGTCCCATAATACCAAGGATTTGGTACCCATTGGTAAGGTTGGCCCGAATAGGGTTGCCCCAAATTAGCCTGAGCCAGAACAAGTACCCACTGTGTATGTTGAGTTTGACTCTATGACTGGATCTGCCCTTCGGGCATAGTAACAACTGATGATTTCTGGATCTACGAGGTTTGTGGCGTTGTTTCTCCTGCGGACTGATCACCGAATCCTGAGGTAAGTGCTTGTGGATTTGTTATGGTGACAATTTTCTAAAAAATCTACAACAACTCTATTTTGCAAATTAATTTTTGAACAAAGAATTAAAGGCTGGATGAAGAACTTCCTCCCAGATGCTGTTCTGTTCTGCGAGGGTTGCAGCAACGAGAAACAGAGAAGACCGGATGCTATTCTGTTCTGCAAGGATTGCAGCAACAGAAAATAGAGAAGTAACAGAGGCTAATTTTAGTGCGGAAGCTTATGTCAGAATCAAGACATGCTCTGATACCATGTCACAAATCCAAGAAGAAGACGAGAAGAAAAGGAATATGGGAATTTCGTGTAATGAGGAAAATTGTATTTGCTTCATTGATTTCTAGATGTAATACAATGATGTATATATTGTACAAGAGAATTCCATAAAAAAGTAAATAAATTCTTCTAATCTTTCCAGTCCTAAAATAATCACATCTCCTATCAATTACAATCAATACAAATCCTCAATCAAATCCCAAATCTTCTATCATATCTTCTTTCAACAAATTACATTTCAAAACTTCAAATTACAGCAAATTCTTCTTATCAAGGTATAGAAAATCTACCATCATGTCAAATTTCTCAGAGATCATTTAAACGTTTTTCTTGGGCAATATAGTTGGCATACTATTTGCTGTAGAATTTTTCTTTCATATATTAATGTTTGTGAGTGATTTGTAGTCTTATAAAAAGAAGCATTATATTTTCTCAGTTTGTATATTATCGAGCAAACAAATTGTTTTAGGTCTTGTGAAGTTTTAGGCTTTGTGCATATTAAATATATAAGAAACGAGGCAATCTCTTTAATGGTTAAAAACATCTCCTTGTCTCTATATGTGATTTATAAATATTTTCCATTTTTCTTCATCACATAAATCTTTTAGAGATTGAATTCCAAATAAGGAAAGTATTGTGGGCTCATATAGCCCATGTCGGATTAATCATATTCTGGGCCAAAGCAATGAACCTATTTGAAGTGGCTCATTTTGCACTAGAAAAGCCCATGTATGAACAAGGATTAATTTTACTTTCCCACTTAGCTACTCTAGGTTGGGGGGTAGGTCCGGATGGGGAAGTTATACACACCTTTCCATATTTTGTATCTGGAGTACTTCACTTAATTTCATCTGCAGTATTAGGCCTTTGGTAGTATTTGTCATGCACTTTTGGACCTTGAGACTCTTGAAGAATTTTTTCCATTCTTTGGTTATGTATGGAAAGATAGAAATAAAATGACCACAATTTTGGGTAGTCACTTAATTTTGTTAGGTATAGGTGCTTTTCTTCTAGTATTCAAGGCTCTTTATTTTGGAGGCGTATATGATACTTGGCCTCCGGGAGGGGGAGATGTAAGAAAAATTACCAACTTGACCCTTAGCCCAATTGTTATATTTAGTTATTTACTAAAATCTCTTTTTGGAGGAGAAGGATGGATTGTTAGTGTGGACGTTTTGGAAGATATAATTGGAGGGCATATATGGCTAGGTTCCATTTGTATACTTGGTGGAATCTAGCATATCTTAACCAAACCTTTTGTATGGGCTCGTCGAGCACTTGTATAGTCTAAGGAGGCTTACTTGTCTTATAGTTTGGTTGCTTTATTTGTTTTTGGTTTCATTGCTTGTTGCTTTGTCCGGTTTAATAATACCGCTTATCCTAGTGAATTTTACAGGCCTATTGGGCCAGAAGCTTCTCAAGCTCAAGCATTTACTTTTCTAGTTAGAGACCAACAGCTTGGGGCTAACGGGGGATTCACTTAAGGACCTACTATTTTAGGTAAATACCTAATGCGTTCCCCAACTGGAGAAGTAATTTTTAAAGGGGAAACTATGCATTTTTGGGATCTATGTGCTCCTTGGTTAGAACCTCTAAGGGGTCCAAATGGATTGGACTTGAGTAGGCTGAAAAAAGATAAACAGCCTTGGGAAGAACATTGTTCTGCAGAATATATGACTCATGCTCCTTTAGGTTCTTTAAATTCCATGGGTGGTGTCGCTAATGAGATTAATGCAGTCAATTATGTCTCTCCTAGAAGTTGGTTAGCTACCTCTCATTCTGTTCTAGGATTCTTTCTATTCGTAGGTCATTTATGGCACACGGGAAGGGCTCGTGCAATTACAGCAGGATTTGAAAAGTAGCCCATTCAAGCCTTTTTCTTGTTTATTAGGGCCTCCTTCTTATCTTCATCGCGGGGTATATCAGCTCAGTAGCTCGCAAGGCTCATAACCTTGAGGTCACGGGTTCAAATCCCGTCTCTGCAACATTTTTGTGATAAAAAAATGGGTTTGTCTCTGTTAACTATTAACTAGTAATTAAATTACTTACTACTTTTATTATTACCCCACCTTTTATTTTTTATTTGGGGGGGGGAGAGAACTGTTACACCTCGACCCTCGGTCACGTGACCATCCTTCAACTTTGGTTGATTTTAAAATGCGATATCCCAGGACTACATATTGCCGACCTTTTCATTTTTTGATAGCACATGCGGAAGCAATTATAAAATTCCCCAGATAATAAAGCAATGGGATTAATAAGTAGGACTAGAAAGTTGAATCTGAAAACCAGCACCCTTATGTACATCTATAACGACCCAGTCATACATGTACATATACAAGCCATACTAAAACAGTTGGTTTCTACTCAATTTGATTTTACAGCAAAAGTCATTAGGATCCTACTCTGGATCATCCTCGGGGTTCTCCTTCGGATACTCCTCTTCGGGTTCTTCTCCTCGGGTTTTTCATCAGGGTCCTGAAATGTTGTCCCACAACCGAGATGAGATTACGTCTCAACAAGTTCTACCCCCTAAGACCCGATTAGTAAACTAATACACCTTAGGGTTGCCTATGCACAACACGAGTTAGAGAACTTACCTTAGCCTCAAATTCCACCTGCATATTAGCATAGATCCAATAGGCATCCAAGCAATCACATCACTGATCGAAGCATCGATCAAATCGACCTAGTCGATTACACGCCAACAAGACCACTCATGGTCATTTCCATTCAATCAATCAATCCACAACATCAAATCAAAGCAATGATTAATCGACCTAGTCGATTACCTATCAAACATACCAACTCTAGGTCATTCCCAGACATCAATCGCATGTACTCTCTCGGGTGTCTTTTTCGCCAACTGCCATACCATCACTGATCACGTGCATTTTTTAAGGTGCTGTTTTCGCCAATGATGTCCTAATCACCGAATCACGTATCATTCCTAGGTTGTCATTTTTGCCAAGGTGAGGTATGCAATGGACAACACTCGTGCGTTCTTTAAGGCGTTATTTTCGCCAGTGATACCCTCCATCATTGAACCACATATGTCCATAATGAAGCAAGGGATAGACAGCACTCGTGCGTTTTTTAAGGCGCCGTTTTCGCCAGTAATATCCTTAATCACCGAACCACGTATGTCTATAAGTCACGTACATTCTTTCTCTTTGGCGCCATTTTCACCAACGTAACATATGTAATGGGAAACAACGTGCGTTCTTTAAGGCGTCGTTTTCACCAGTGATATCCTTAATTACCGAATCATGTTTGTCCCCTTACATCGTAACTGATTGGTCTCAGCCAATAGAGTTCTCAGTTCACTCTCACGACTCTCTCCACTTTACCGCTCATCAAGGCATTATAAATGCTAAATAGCCATACTCGGCCACCTACTAATCAGCCATTCAATTCCACTCAATTTCAATCAATTTAGGAATAATTCCTTAAATTGCACAATCAATTTAATTAAGCACAATGTGGAGCTCAAATAAATAAACGAACTGCACCACGACAATCAACACAAAATTTCGGTCACCAGCCATCCCGGTTGAATTTATGGAAAATAAATAATTAAATAATTAATTTTGACAATTAAATAAATAAATACAATAAATTCAATTTAGCACAATATAAAGCTCAATTAAATAAACAGACTACACCATGATCATCAGCATAAAATCTCGATCACTAGCCATCCCAGTTGAATTTCCAGAAAATAAATAATTAAATAATTAATTTTGAAAATTAATATTTAATTCCTAAAAATTCCATTTAGGCTCGAATTGCCTAATTAACACCCGATAAGGGTCGGGAAAAATCCCAAAAAGCATCCAATAAATACTATGAACAATTCTCTATCTAAGTACAATAACCATCTCACTAATATGCAATGCAATTAACTAATAATCGCTAATCCATTATAATTTAACCACCTAATGACACTTAACTAACACCAATCAACCTTTAAGTGTAATTAGCAAACTAAGAAGGCATTAGTGAGCAAAACTCACCAAAACGACGGGATCGATGCGAGGATCGACTTTCCTCAAGGCGGGTCGAGCATTCGGGTTCGGGAAGACGGCCAAAATGGGCCATGAAGGTGCTACCATTCCCACTTTCCAACTCTCTGCTCATTGCTAGTTAAGGGCGAATCCGGCGTCGGTTGAGGCGGCCAAGGGCGGCTAGGGCCAGGCGGAGCTCCGGTGAGACCGACGGTGGCCGGAGGTGGTTGGGCGGCGGTCTATTCTGGCTGAACAAGACTGGGCAAAGGCGGCAACTCGACTAGACGGGGCGGACGACATTCGAGCGGGCGAGAGGGAGACGGACGGCAGCACGGCAGCGAGGCGACGCGGGGCGAGGACGGTGTGCAGCGTGCGACGGCTCCCAGCGACGTCGGCTGCTGCTTCTGCCTAGTGTCCTACCAGATCCGGGATCTTGAGCAGCAGATGGAGGGGGAGAAAGAAGGCGGTCGTGCGGCCAGCGCAAGCGAAGATGACGCGACTTCGGCGAGGCTACGACGGAGTGCAGCAGCAGCGACTCCAGCTTCGGCTATTGGTTGCGACGGTGAGCTGCTTCTGCTTCGCTAGTCTTCGGCTTCCATGGAGGCCAAACTAAAGAGGAAGATGAGGGAAAGAAAGGCAGCAACGGGAGAGAGAAGGGAAGGAGGGGAACCAGTTCTCTCTTTCTCTCTCATGGCCCACCACCAGCTGTCCACCACCTACATTTTCAAGCCCCAAAATGCCCCTTCTAGAAGCTTTAAGGTGGTCCAAAGTGTTGGGTAAAGGTGGCATACGAATTTGCTACTTTTCCCTCTTCAATCTTACTCAAATTTGTTCACTTCTCAACAAACAATTTCAATTGAAGCCTAAATAAATCCATCAAGGTATCCTTGTCCATTTCATGACTTTTCCCGTCATATAATCCAACTTGCATCCCAAGGATGCAATCAAAAATGGTCCTCTGCAAATTCTGATAAAAAATGGCCCTAACTCAACTTTTTCCCAAAAGGTCTCGGTTGTCAGAAAAATCTTTTGAGATTGAGTCGACGTTCCTAAAATTTATTGTAACATGACAGACTCTTCAATTTCTGAAATCGAACTTAGATTGGCGGTTAATTTCATTCGGACGCGTTTTTAGCGAGACCTAAACTATCGAGTAGTTTTTAGAACTTTTAGGACAAATGACCCGTGGTCGATTTTCTTCGAGCCACGATGAACCCACTCAACACATTGGCGACTCTTGGTTGTCGTGAAAATCTCGAGGATTCTAATACGGACATAGGATACCAAAACGGCAGTAAAATCAAATTAGTGCCGGTCGACGAGAGTTTTCCAATCTAGTGGAGTCACCCACGATCGGTCATTCATCTCAGTCGAATCGACCTATCTCTGATTTCAAATCAATTTTATACTGTGCCACAATAATCTCTAAAGATGAGCACGATCGAGAAGTCGATTCCTGGTCGAATTTTCAAGTGTATTTGCCTTAAAGTCCTTAATAGCTTACCCAGCTAGTCTAGTTATCTCGTGAATGGCCAACTCAGAGAAAAACACTATAGTCGAGCCGATAAAATGCCCAATTTAGCTAATCGAAATCAGAACCCGAAAATCTGGATGACACAAGAACCATTCACTATATTATCACAGTCAATTATATCGAATCCCTTATACCATTAACTAACGATACTTTAACTTGGGCGGATAACGGGAGTCTAGTCATTTTGAGAATTCAACGGTTAAAATTCCACTGTCTAAACTCAAGTTGCCAAATCTCAATGGTTTTGAGGATGGATCTCGCACAAGACCCACCTTATCTAATGTATATGATCCAATCATCCACAATAAACTAGATTCATCCAATAAATATAAGAAATAAGGGAGATGATCGTAATGGTGAAAATGGGTTAGACTTTGAGTAGGAAAATTGTCCAAAAAATAACCAATTCAATTATAAATATTTCAATTGTACCAATTGAGTCATAAACCTTTGATAATTTTCCAATTTAGTTCTAAATATTTCTATCATGCCAATTTAGTCCTAAACATTTTATTGAGTTTTCCGTTTAGTCCTAAACTTTTTCACGATTTGTCAATTTGGTCAATTTGATCAATTTTGATAAAAAAATCGTTGATGTAACCATCTCGTCAACACTGGACCATCTACATGACACGGCTAACGCTGATGTGGATAATTTTTGTAAATTCTTTTAACTTTTTTATTTTTTTTCTCGTTTTTTATTTCTTTTCATATTTCTCTCCACCAGCCATCACGAGGCATCGTTGACGACTACAAAGGTCACGAGCCTTAGTGAGGGCCACCCTCACCTAGCCTTCATCAACCTCAAATGAGGGCTGGCAAGGCGAGGGTTGCCCTCGCTTGGGTGGGCATGGGCTACCCTCCCATGCCAACCTAGGCAATCGTTGGAGTCTGGCAAGGGCAACCGTCATCTCTGAGGCCAATGAGGCTAGGCGATCACCGATAGAGGGAAAAAATAAAAATAGAAGTAAAGTATTCAAAAGATTAAAAAAAAAATTGTAAAAATTGTCCATGTCAATGTCAAAGTACCATGTCGGACGGGCTATAGCTGTCTAGAGAGTCATGTCAGCACTTTTTATCTAATTTTGATTAGAATGACTAATTTGACAAATTGTCAAAAGAATTATGACTAAATTAACAAATCATTAAAAAAATTATGACTAAATTGACTCAATTGAAAGGTTTATAATTTAATTGGCCATCGTATAATAGATTTATGACTTAATTGGACAATTGAAAGGTTTTGGATTAGATTGACCACTGTACAATAGATTTAGGACATTTTGAACAACTCTTCTGATTTTTAGCGGTGTCCCTAATCTCTCAATCGTAATAGATGATAATCAGTTTTTTGATCATGGACTAAGAATGAGTCCCAATTCGAATCCCATGATCTTATTTTACAGGTGTAAGAGGAATTTGTCCAGCGAATACCGCAAAAATTGACATCCTCAAACGGAAGGTTATGAAATCTGATTAGAAATTCCAAACCATGAATATATTGTAAACAATTCCAACCAATGAATTTCTTGTAAACAATTCCAAGTCGAGTTCGAACGTTTTGAGTGTCTTAATTTCTTTGCAATTTTTTTGGCTTTGATACCCAACTTCCTTCAGTCGCGTTTTGGGCTATAATCTGGCTTTGGTAATTGGATTTGAGTTGAGCTGAGAGACTGACACGTCCAGATTTGATTTCCCTACTAGGATGTGTGAAGTCCAGTTGATGATGACCACTGACCCCGAAGAGAGCGGGAGACGGGGATGTGTAGAATTTTCTCCTTTTAAAGACGAAAGGCCTTCGCCCATGAATAACGATTCGCGGTAGAAATACGACATGATCCCACAAACAATTTGAAGACGAGCAAAGGGGCAGCCAATTAAAAAAAAAAGAAGAATAAAGCGGCAGTTCAAAGTTTAAATAGAAGGGAGTGTCAACTCAGGATTTGTGGGGAAGTTAACACAATTTATTCGAAGTAATTTAGAGAGTTTTGACTTATTACGCACCATCAAGTTAAATTAAAAATGGTCTCACCTGGTCAACGCCTAACATTTTCATTGTGGGCTTAATGCCAACTTATGCCCATCTAGCCTGTTTCCTTGTCACACATATATTTGTCGATTATCTCCTATTTAGCGATATGGGCCATGTTTGCTGAGTAAGTCGCGTCAGTAAAAAAAAAATATATATATATATATATATAATAAAAAAATATGACATGGCACATCATTTAACAAAAGGACCACATTGAGCTATATTTTGAAAGTTCCAATACTCAACTGTACAAAATAAAAGTTGAGACACTCGATTATAAAAGAGACAAAAATTTCAAGTATTTGCAATGTTATTACCTCTAAAAAATTATGATAGAGTGAAATTTTTATTTCCTTCCAAATTGTTTCTTACATTTACTTTCCAATGTCAACTGGCTCCTATTAATTTGTCGACCATTGTACTATATATTCAAGGAAACCAAAAGCAAACTGAAAACAACGAAGAGTTGAAGACTACTGTGCTTGTGCTCACAAAGATCGTGTGTTCTCTCGTGTCCATAGTGAATCATTCTTTCACATGCAGCTTTCCCAACTGGAAGTTTCGCGTCGAGTAAGAGAACTCTCATGGGAGATATTTGGCGAAACTCTCAAGCAGCACTTGTCCATGCTTCCGCTACTCAAGGGCAACTGTCGCTGTGATTCAGGCTTATAGGCAAAATTACATAAGGTATATACGCAAAAGTAATGTCAAGAGAGATACACTTTCATGAATTCATGGAACAATAATAAAAGAAAGTTAACAGTATAAAACATGTCATAAAGAACATCAGCCACAGACACAACCAAGGTTGTTGCATCTCCTAATGAAAATCTTCTACATGTACTTCAAAAAGCTACAAACTAACATGCTTCTCTTCCTATTTATTGCAGAGGAAAGGCCGCGAATTAAAATAGCCAAATCACTCTCCAGGGAAACCTCTTTTATCATCTCCACAGGGCAAAAGATAGGAGATAAATCTATGTGACTATTTTGTGAAGACTTCATTGAAGGAGTAACCATTATAATTTTTGGGTTGTGTGGAGCAAAGAAAGAAATCACAAAGTCACACCTATATTCTGGCTTATAATCATCTATTAAGAAAGCTTAAATGCATATCAGATCACAACGTGACACTAACTACAGAATAACAAGTCTAGACCTCTTGGATATCAATCATATTAACATGCACACAAATGAGAGAACTACGTTTTAAATTACATATGACAACAATAGTTTCTAATAGTAAAAAATCACAACATTTTTAACCAAATGTCGAAACAGAGTTCTTCAAACTTTATACCTCTATCCTTGAAACAAACTAGTTCACGAAAAAAGACAAGAATGAGGTAATGCTTTGTATTCATAACAGCAAGATGAAAAATTAACTTGAGGACAAGGAGTGTTTCGAGTAGCATTTTAGGTACCTAGTAAAACAGAAGGAGAAAAGTTCTAACCAGTTAATGCAGACATTTGGGAGAAAATTATCCAGTCTATTTTGAGATGATGGTGGCAAAAGAACATGAACAATCTGACAAACACAATGATATTTTCTCTTAATTCATGAGAACTTCAAATTTAACGCCAAGTGCAACTTCCAATTGGGAATAGTGTTAAACTTGGTGGCACAACCTGAAACCTCCAACAAGCAAGCTTAGTTCAAGTATGGGTCATTAGGAAGATGAATTAAAATGCACCCTCAAATCCAACTTCCATCCATAGGAAAAAGGAATCCCACAAGGTAGTGCCAGTATTTTACTGGCAGAGGTATTGTGAAATTCATCTCAGCATGAACAAGACTGGTTCTCTATTGTGGTCAGGAAGACTCGGGTAATTAGGAGCCCGAGCCACATCTTAGCAAGATGAGAGACAATAGATAGCACAAAAATTATCGAATTAAACCTCACACAACACAAATTCATCCACAAGAAACCCAAAAAAAAAAAAAAAAAAAAATTCTTAGGGAGACAGACATTTTAGGATAGTGAAAACTGCAAAATGAAGAGTTGACTAATCCCTATTAAAAGAAATAGTTTCCACTTTTCATGCAATAGATAAGCAAGCGTCGATAACTGAGTCAAATGTGCTAGTCCATTTGGATTTTATTGTGCTTTTACAACTACAAGATTCTAGCACTAACATCTGCTCAACATGAACAAGACAAGGAACACGAGAGTACTAATTTTGGCACCACAAGTAAACTAACCTCACTTGGTACTGTCAATTTGTTGAAGATATCCAGCAAAATTGTGAGAGAACATCAGGTGAAGTTGACTTTCATCTAGAGATGAAGAAGCTTTTGTTATATCTCGTATACCTAATTAAGAGACAAAGAGGCTTTGAGAATGTTAATAGAGGGGTTGAGGAGAAGAGTTAATGAGACTTTATAGGAAAGGAACAACTTTCAATTCCAAATCAAAAAAGAGGATGCAGGGCAGGTACCTTTCTTTTGTTTGGGTGGGTTTCTTTTCTTTCACCAAGTGGTACTTCCTTCTTGCTTTATTCCCCAATTTCTGTCTCTCTGCTAGAGAAAGATGGAAATTAGCCACTTCCAAGGCCCCAATTTCTCGCTTGACTTAATTCTGTGGGGATATCTTACGTATGAATAGTTTCTTTTTGGGTAAAGGCCATAAGCAAAGCGATAAATACTCACTTCTGAACAAAGATCCCTGCATGGATTTCGAAATTCTTGAACTCCTTTAACCTCCTAGACTAAACTAAAGCTGACAAAAAACCACGGATTCCACATGAATTCATTGTCTATCACGTGGACATTATAAGTAAGCCCATATAAATTAATGCTCATGTGTATGCTTCATGTTCATCAATGCTTAACATGATGAGCAATTTCAGGATGCTTACAGGTTCATTACAGAAGAAATAACCTCATGCCCTTGGTACTGATAATCCCCACAAGAGCAAATGCCACCCCTGAAGTGACCAAAGCGGCTGGAATTTGTCACAACAATCTCACAATCAACAATCTTTGCAATAAGTCAAATTGCAGAACGACAATCCCCATAAACGTGAAGATTCTCATTACAGTTACCATACCATCCTTGACAGTACTAATCAATGCAAATGGAACAGCAAGCCTTTCACTATGGTAAGATAATGACTCTTCCTTCTGTTTGTCTTTAATGTCATGGAAAGAGAATATCTTATCCGGAACATGATCCAACTCCTTCAACTTCATTTTTAGCCAATCCAGCTTCCAATATATGCTCTCACTCAAAGGACGGGATTTATCATTGGAATGAAATAAATGCTTTTGCCCCTTTATACTAACCCGACTGCTACTTGGTTGCTTCACAATCCCTCTATCCCTCATAGTCACTCTTAATCTAAAGATATCACCCTAGTTATTAGTAGAAGCATAGAAGTTGATATTAAAACATAAGCAGCACTACAATGTGGTTGTAGGTCAAGAATATAGTTTGCAGTTTTTTTTCTGCCAAATCTAGGTTAGAATGCATCTTGCAAGAACTAAGCAAAGCAAGCCATGCAACGGAGCCAGTTATAAGGAGCATGTTTCTTACAAGATCCTTCGATTAGCACATCCACCATGCAAGCATAATGCTTGTGAATGGAAGTGTTCTAACTAAATTATTTGAACAAGCATCTCCCCTTTTGTAACAACCCAAAATGACAAATGGAAGAAAGGAGTCCTGTGAGTGTGATCTTATCTGGTTCTACCAGTCTGCTTATCATTTGGCTAAACAACTCCATAATGCCACATCCCTTGGCCATCTTGTGCCCACCCGCAAACAAAGGCACTCCAGGTGATGATGTTCTTCTCCCTGAGTCTTTTGAACATTGCAACAGCATCATCAACCACTCCACACTTATTATACATGACTATAAGAGAATTGCCAACAAAAACATCACTTCCCAATTTCAGCTTTTCAATTGACGCATGGACCTCCTTACCTCAATCTGAGACTCTAAACTATAGCGAGAATTCAAAGCACTTACAAAAGAAGATTGATCAAGAAGAACACTTGTTCTCATCCTATCACTGAACACCTTTAGGCCATCTTCATGCCTACTCTTAAAGCCATAACCAGTTAGAAGAGTAGTGCATATGACCACATTCCCACACGCCGCTTCATTAAAGACTTGGGTTGCTTTCTCTATTTGCTTGCAGTTAGCATAGAACATGAAGAGAGAAGCACATACAAATCCATTAAGGTAGCCTCCCAACTTGAAAATATGGCCATGAATCCGCACACCAAGATGGAAAAGACAACACATTTGCACAGGCACTCAATGCATATGTCAAAGAACTCAGATTGGTTAAACAGCAGACTTGAACATTCTCTCAATAACAATTAAAGCTTCTTCACTCTTGACATTTTGGTCAAGCCCAGCAATCATTGAAGTCCATGAAATCACATTTTGAGAAGGCATTTTCTCAAACAACTTCACAGCATTGTCCACCCTCCCATCTTCACGATACCCATGAAGCATCGCATTCCATGCAACGAGATCTCTTATGGGCATCTCCTCGGAAAAATCTCTTTGCCCGCTCAACTTGTCCAAATCGAAAAGAACCCATCTATCACCGCCGTCCACGAAACAACACTAGGTTCGGGCATTTCATCAAAAAGCTCTTCCGCCGTCATCAAGTCCCCGCAATCTCGGCAGCCTTTGATCATAATATTCCAGCAAATTGCATCTCTGACGGGCATTTCGTTGAACAGTTTCGAGGCGTCGCCAAGGCAGCCAGCTTGAACGCAACCCATGATCATCTTCTTGAACGAACGAACATCTGGGCATTGAAATATGTCCAGAACCTCCCGAGTTTCATCTGGCTTTCCGTCCTCAAGGTGTGTAGAGACCGCGGGATTGTTACGAGTTGCATGACTCGCCCATTTAAAGAAGTGCTTGGAGAGTCGGGTGTAGGTTTCGGATGAACCAAGCCATGAAGAAGGGAATGAATGTGCACAGGAGCATCTGAGAATTGGAAAGATGGCGTGAAATCTGATCTTTTGAAACTATGGTACGATCAAGGCCGATATAATGAAGGCATTTAATTCAATAAATTGAGATTTTTTTGCTTGCTGTTTTGAGGAGCATGAATGTGATGGTGCAATTTGTTATGTGGAGTAAAGCTTGTATCAATACTACTCATTCTCTCTCTCTTAGTTCGATTAGTGGCCTGGAGAGCTTCTTCAAAAGCTTCTTCCACGTTTAGAATTTGATAATTTTATAAAAATATAACTGAATGGTGAATCCTTTGAGATTTCAGCAAATCCATTAGAAATATATTTATATATGTATTTTTTTTCTAGATAATGAGACAATGTCGTTTTTTTTTAATGAATCTTTATTTTATTTTGCCTTAAAGCAATTTTTAATATTGCAATTGAATCTTGATAAAATAGAGTTGATCTTTTGTTGGATATCAGGATGGATACAGTGCTGAGTTTCTTCCATTGAGTGGTTTTAAATGTTGAATGTTGCCTATCGAGGGTTGGGGGTTCTTTCTTTTATCGCTAGTGGACATTGTCTTTTCTCTTGGAATACAGCGTGCACGCTCAAGAGGATTGTGGCGTTGGCAAGGCACGACACAGCCCACTTGGGCCAGAAACAGGATCGCACCTAGGCGCGGCCTGCTAGGTAGCAGATCGTGCAACATTTTGGGCTTAGGCCGAGTTAGGCCCATGGGCTTCAATGGGCTGGCCTTGGCCCAATTTTCTTTTCCGATCCGGCCTTGAAGGCCAAATCCAATAATGGGGCCCTACCATCCCCAAAAATCATGTCGGTGACCAATTCAGCTGAACGACCGACCGTTGGGCCATAATTTAAAACTATATGTATATGTAAGTGATCGTTCAGTCACTATTGATCACCAATTAGTAATCATTTGACTCCATTTACTCTCATTTTCAATCTTTACTCATATAACAATGTTACATGCTAGCTTTACCTCCATAACCAATCAAATTTGACTAAGGCAAGACACAACTACTCGTCGACTATAAGAAATTGTAGTAATGAACGCCCAAAGCTAGTATCTGCCAAGACACTTTCCCAAACGATTCCCCTACCCTCAAAAAGCCCCAAGCAATTATGGCCAAGCTTTACAAAGAAAAACATATCTAGAGGAATTTCCAGCTCGAGATCAATGTCAATTGTAACAAAAAGGCCATTTGCAAGGAAAAAAAATGTATTAAAAAGGTCATAAATTTCGTACGACGCTCACTTTAATATGATTATTTTACAATCAATCACCTGAGTGTTATAGCTTTCATAGTAGTTTCACTTGAATGTTATGAATCACTTGAGTATTGTAACTTCTAAAAAACATTCATGAACTCTCAAATGAAGGATTTTTCTAATATTTGAAAGCAATGGCATTTTAATTTTTTTTTTAAAGCTCAACTATTTGTGCTCAGGGTAGGCACAGCCTGGTGCTCAGCCCTATATGTTATGTGCTGATGAAGTCGGTCTCTTCGTGGATTGCTTGGGTTCAAAACTAAACTAATGTGATCCTAGACTCTTGTATATGGGCAGTCAAAGAAAAAGCTGACAAAACATTTGTTTGGATGAAAATACCTAATGTGAGAAGCTTGTTGATGCCACGCGTTAAATATGTGAAAGGGTATCGGGCAAAATACAACCTTTATGGTTCGCCAATTGATATTCCCATGGTGCTCTTGGACACAAATATCTAGTTGAGTGATATATATGATTCAGGTTTAGGTCTCCACGGCAAAGTTGCTTATGTGATTGAAGGAGGGAATGGAGGTGGCCTGTAGCAAGCTCTGAGCATAGAGGCTTTAGGTAGTTGCATTTCCCAAATCAAAGTATAGAAGATGGAGCTGTTTTCAGTAGATCTGCAAGTAGTGGTTTTTAGTTAGGATGAGGCCTCGGAGCTCGTTGGTAATAGAGAGGCTTGACAATGACTTGGCATCGATGGTGTGGTTTCATCCCAATGTCCCCACATTTTCTTTTGTCAACTGGAGGTTATGTTCAACAGGTTATAAACACTTTGATAGGATGAGCAAATATGTTATGTGATATCTAATTATGGTTGTGTAATGAGATTCAGAATTGAGGGCTCATATATTTTCCCCTTGTCCCTTCTCGAAGGAAGTTTGGCAGCATCTATCCCAGAATAGGTGTGGATGATGAACTAGCTAGAATGCTGCGATATATTAGTAAGCTTGGTCTATGCCGCAGATGGAGAATTCATTTTTGTTGCTGGCAGGAAATGTTCATTGTTAGTTGCTGCTAGTGTTCTTTGTGGATTTTAGGGCGACTACTTTTTCTTGTAGCTGAGATTTTGTTTTTTAGTGACTGAATGGTACATCTTATGAGTTTTTTTTAGTTACCTTATAGCGGAAATTAGTGAATCTCTTTTTTTAACGTTTGATGATATTTACTTATCAAAAGAAAGAAGGTGCTGAATGTAATAAAATAAGATTCGATAGATGAAAATAGAAGATAAATGAAGGGCAAAGTTGAAATATGCGGATGGCAATATGGGGAAGTTAAAAGAAACATATAAGTAGTTCTTACAAAGTACCACATGTTAGCTAATGATGAACTCTCAAATGAGTACTACCTTATTTATATTAGATTAAACAATTGGGAACCATGCCTCAGTTTTCATAAGTATTTAGCCATTATTTAGCGAATCTTTACTCTAATAGCAATTGAGTACAAATTTTTAAACGCTCTTTAGTGACATAACTTGGCTATGTTAAGCAATTTAGAATAATCAACTACCCCGATAATCTTAGTATTTATGATAAAAAATTTCTAGTTTTCTTGCATCTCTCCAGGAAAGTTTGACAATCACATAGTTAAATTCTACACTCTAGAGATCCTTCTTCTATAGTCGCCAATATCCTTTATACCAACTTCATCAATACTAATATGCAAATAGATAACAAATTTGACATCGAATTAAAGTTTTTGCATCATGATTCATGATTAGCACATGACCTACTTAAAGTAATGAGTCATGATATTTTTCGGTCAGCGGTTAAGATTATACATGTTTTGTGACTGCAGTGACCACATTTGCCAATTATAGTATCATAGCGCAACAACAAAGATGTGAAATCAACCTCTATCATTATCTAAAACATGACAATCTCCATGAACACAACAAAGATTCACATGTGTAAAATCTGCTGCGACAAGTGAAAAACATAAGAGGGCAAATAAGCTTGGCCAGCCAGATTGAGAAAATTTCCTCACAAAGCTCTACGTCCTCTCTGCTCGATAGTGGCCTCTTCTCTCGCCGACGGTGAGTTTCCTTCTCTCCTTCCTGGGATAGATCCTCTTTTCTTTCCAGACTTGGAATCTGTCTTCGCAATGGATATTGCTACACATTCCCCACCCGATTGATCAATCATTTACTCCTTTCAACCCAAAAAAACAACAAAAAATGAATGGACATATTGCTTCTTGAAACCCTAACTTGTCATAACTCAGATCTATCAGTCAATGATCGTGTAATCTACAGAGCTCCCTTCATTCCCCATAAAACCATCGTCTGAACCAACACCCGCTCATCTTTGGAACCCCCATCTTGTCGTCAACGAAAAACCTCTTCTCTAGAAAGACCTGCTGAAGCAATGGAGGGCAGCCATGAAAACCAGCTCCGTTTGTTGACCCTCTGTAAACATATGGGAGATCTTTGGGCTGTGGATGATATTACGGAGTTGAATAATCACATCCCTGAGGTAAACCAAAAGGCTGATGAGCATCTATTATATGGAAAATTGTTCTCGAAACCAAATGCTAACTTTCCAGCATTCTGGGCTACAATGAAAAAGTTTTGGAAGGTAGAAGAAGTCAGATGCGAGGTGATAGAACAGGGTTTCTTTACTTTCATATTTAAATCGAAGGCAGATCGAAGAGAATACTCCAAACAGGCCCTTGGTCTTTTGCCAGTAATCTATTAATCTTATAGGAAGCAGACCCTACCGTTCCCGAGCATTGTTATGAATTCAACTCCTGCACGTTCTGGGTGCATTTGATGGGGCTTCCAAGGGCAGCAATGTCGAAGAAGTGTATTAGCATGATTGCTGGAAAAATGGGAGAGGTAGAGGAAGTTAGAATTGATGCTCAGAACAATGATTCTCGAAAGATAGGCAAAGCAAAAGTGAGGCTGAATCTAATGCAGCCCCTTAAAACTGGAACAATCATTCACGTGGGAGATCGCAACTGGTGGATTGACTTTAAATACAAGAGACTCCCACATTGTTGCTATTCCTGCGGTTATATAGGCCACTATGCTAACTATTGTCTGACATTCCCCTATGAAGAATCTGGACTTCCTCAGGACAAACCAGGCCGCTATGGTTCTTGATTAAAGGCAGAGGTGAAAAATCTTAGCCCTTGCTGGAATACTTTCTATGGCAACATCGATTTTACCTTAATAGAAGATGATATGGTTCCTGAAACCCTTGTTATCCCCTCTTGTGATGAATCAAACAAGAAAAGTTCTTGTGATGAGAGTCAAGCCCTTGTGCTTTATCAACCTGTGACACAAACAACACCAGAAGGACCAGATTTAGCAGAGCTTATTGCACAAAAGAAAGGGAAAAGGACACAGCAGCCTTCAGATCTTCTAAAGACATATCAAATACAGGATGCAGGTGTAGTGACTTCGGGGGTAGTGAAACTTGGTCCAACAAAACCAATACCCAAAAAATTGAAACGATTTGCTCCCTATGAGAAGAGGGTTTCACTGACAACTGTAGTGGATCTGGACCAACTTATGGATACACCAATTCAAGTATGGGAAGGTGAATCTATAGGGGCTTTGGTGGCTAGCCCTAACAAGCCACCAAAGGAGCCATGAAAGTTTTAAGCTGGAACTGTCAAGGTCTAGGCTCTCCCTTGACAGTCCAGCACCCTTACGAGCCTTAGTCGCTCGTGAGAGACCTAATCTGATTTTTCTTATGGAGACAAAGAATCAATACCCGGTGGTGGAAAATATCAAAAACGGACTATGATTTACTTCTATGTTTGCTATTAATCCTATCGGCATTGCGGGAGGACTAGTACTCTTATGGGATGAGTTGGTGCAAATCTCTATCGAGTATAGTTGCCAAGAGATGATCGAAGTTTCATGCACAGATGCTGGAAATGGAATTAAAATGAAGATTTCGATGTTGCCCGCGTCAACAAATTTCCAAGAGAGAGTCTCTCTTTGGAACTATCTTCGAGCAAGAAATGGAAACACCTCACAACCTTGGCTATGTATAGGAGATTTCAATGAGGTATTATACCATTGGGAGAAGGTGGGTCGAAGATCAGGGGAAAGGTTCCGAATGACAGCGTTTCGAGATTTTGTTGATTCCTGCTCGTTAATAGACATTGAAAGTAAGGGGTGTGCATTTACGTGGACAAATAATAGGGAAGGCGAGGAATTAGTCAAGAAGAGGCTTGATCGAGCATTTTGCAACCTAGAATGGAGGCTCCTATTTCCCAATGCTGAAGCTTTTGTATATCCAGCCATAGGTTCTGATCATGGTCCTCTAATGCTTTGTTTAAATTCAGTTGTACAGAAACGACAAAAATTGTTCAGATTTGAGCCTTACTAGGTAGATCACCCTAAGTGTGCAGCTGTAGTAGATCAGGCTTGGAAGGCAATGAACGGGCAGCATCAAAACCTGGTAAGGAAAACAAAGCAAGTAACTCAAGATTTGAGAAATTGGAGCAGGAGATCTTTTAAAAATGCATCCAAACAGATTGATCAGCTCAGAAACCAGCTTATCCAGATAATGAATAGGGCAAACTAGACAAATATGGGAGATACTATAATTTAACTGAGAAAATTGGCACATTATGGCTCCAAGAAGAAATGTATTGGGGCATTAGATCCAGAATTAATTGGCTGAAGTGGGGTGATCGTAACTCGAAATTCTTCCATGCAACAACCATTCAGCGGCGACAAAGAAATAAAATCAACATGCTCAAACTTGATGAGAATGTATGGAGTCGTGAGCCTCGAGTTATCAAACAACACATCACAAGCTACTACAAGAATCTATACCAATCTGTGGGGCACCGATACTATCAGCCAGTCTTAGAGCAATGTCCACGCAAGGTAACCGAGGAAATGAATGAGGCGCTCATAAGACCAGTCACAAAGGAAGAAGTGCAGCAGGCTGTTTTTCAGATGGGGGCAACTAAAGCCCCAGGACCAGATGGTTTAAGTGACCTATTCTATCAAAGTCAGTGGCATATCACTCATGAAGACATATTCCAGCTTGTAAACTCTTTTTTTAGAGAAGGAACCTTTGATCCAGAATTAAACGTAACCCATATTACACTCGTCCCCAAGGTGGCAAACCCTGAAAGCATAACATAATTCAGGCCCATTAGCTTGTGTAATTTCAGCTATAAAGTTATCACAAAAGTCATGGCGAATCGACTCAAACCTTGGCTCCATCTTATTATTTCTCATGAACAAAGCACTTTTGTTAGCAATCGACAGCTACAAGATAACATTTTTATAGTCCAAGAAGTCATACATCAGCTACAAGTTAGAAAAAGGCGAAGAAAATTACAGGCTGTGCTGAAACTCAATATGCAGAAAGCATACGATCGAGTAGAGTGGGACTTTCTATGTGATTGCATGAGGAAGATGGGTGCAGCTGATTAGATTTTGCATCTCCTCAGCCCAATTTCGAATCTTAATCAATGGTGAAGCAGGGGAAACCTTTATTCCATCGAGAGGTACACGACAAGGCGATCCACTCTCACCTTATCTGTTCATAATTTTGGCCAACATCCTCTCCCACATGGTGCAAAATGCTGTTAGTGATGGTAGCCTAAAAGGTATCAAATTAAACCCTCATTGCCCCCACTCTTTCCCACCTATTTTTCGCGGATGATGCTATTTTCTTTCTGGATGGAACACTTAGAGAAGCTCAGAATCTTGCAAACTTACTGAATTGCTATTGCTTTGCGACGGGCCAGTCAGTTAATCGTAACAAATCTGGGGTGTTTTTTGGGGAAAGCTGTCCACAAGTTTTAAAAAGAAACATTGCATCTGAATTGAGGGTTCCTATCTTAGAAAAAACTGGAAAATACTTAGGGATCCCATCAGATTGGGGTCCAACAAAAAAATAGATGTTCAATTGGATCATGGCACGTGTGGACAGAAAACTGGAGGGCTGGAAGGAGCAGTTAATTTCGAAGGTGGGGAAAGAAGTACAAATAAAAATGGTTGTTCAGGTTCTACCCTAATATGCCATGAATATATTCAAAATACCCTATCCATTTGCCGAGCGATTGAAAGGAAAATTTCAAATTTCTGGTGGAGGAAGAATGCAGTACAAAAAGGTATTCACCGGAAGAGTTGGGATGTCTTAAAGATGAGAAAGGACCAAGGAGGATTGGGATTTAGAGATTTAATGGAACTTAATAAGGTAATGCTGGGGAAACAAGCCTGGAGACTACATCAAACTCCAGAGGCCTTATGGAGCAGAATTTTTAAAGGCCTCTACTTCCCTAATGGTAGCCTATGGACTGCTACTAAGGGCGCCAGACCATCATGGGGTTGGCAGAGCCTCCTACGTGGCCGAGATGCTCTTGAACCTGATTTGAAATGGGAGGTTGGGGATGGCAAATCTATAAACTTAAGAGAAGATCGTTGGCTCATGTCAGGCAAAATTGGAGGACCGGTGAATCAACATGACCCGAAGCTAGTTGCAGATATTATTGATCCACACTCGCGTACATGGAAAAATCAACTCATCAATGAGCTTTTTGACAGTAACATCTCAGAGGAGATCCAGCAAACAACACTCAGTATAAACACTAGACCTAACTACTTAATATGGACAGGGCATCACTCGGGGAACTACAAAATCAAACATGGGTACCACAGACTACGAACAGCAACCATAACCAACACAGAGAACCAGGCATCATCTTCTTTTCAAGTCCCCAAACGACTATGGAAGGAAATATGGCACCTACATACTAATCCCAGAATCAGGCACTTCATGTGGAGCTTATGTATCGAAGGCCTTCCTACGAGAATCAACCTGTGCCGGAGGAAAATCTTACCTGAGCCTACTTGCCCTTTCTGTCACGAGCATCCTGAGTCCTCCGAGCATCTATTTGTCCTGTGCCAGTGGACAAACGAACTATGGCTGAACTTCAGTGATCAAATCAACACCTCCCCAACATCAATTACAAGAATAGATCAGTGGGTATGCAACTACCTCTTCTCCGGCAACTCAGCAAGTCAAAAGGCGACCTTCGCGACCACTCTGTGGTACATATGGAAAGCACGAAATAGCCTAATCTTTTAAGGCCGGAAAACAGAACAATACAAGATAATCAGTGAAGCTCACCTAGCTCAGCAACTATTTGAGAAGTGGCAACCACAAAGGACAGCGATTACCTTGGAACGATACTCATGGGTGCCTCTAGATCTGGGTGCGTGGAAGATAAACGTGGACTGTTCATGGCAGGAGAACAGATCAGAGGGATCCATAGCCGGGATTTGTAGAGGAGTTGATGGGGTGTGTACCGCTGGTTTTGTACAGAAAATCCGAGCTCAATCGGCTCACATGGCCGAAACCCTAGCCATCCAACGTACGCTCGTGTGGCTGAAGAAGATGCGAACTGGTTTGACAGAACCAGTTTCAAACGCACGAACTGAAGCAGCCTTCTACATCTCAAGCGACTGCCTCCCCACCGTTGATTCTATTCTGGGCCGCACAGAAATTCCATGGGCCTTGTGGCCCTTTGTCCTTGATTGCCGACAACTGCTAGGCCAAATGAAGGACGTCTTCTTGCAGTTTGAACCACGTGAGTCCAACCGAGCCGCGGACTGGATTGCCAAATCACACAATTCCGGCTCCTTGCCGGGTAATTGGGTTACTAATCCCCCGCACGAACTTCTTCTTATCTTATGTGTTGATTTTCCTACTACTTGTATTCCACCTACTTAGTATCAATCAAAGCGTTTTCACTTCGACCAAAAAAAAAAAAATTAGCTTGGCCAGCCGAAAGCACCAACCACCAACAAGGATTATGGTAAAAAGTGTACTTTACAAAGCAGCTCTAACATACGGTCCCAAGAATCAAGCTGGCCTAGATCAGAATCGCTTCAACCGGTCATAGCAATCAAGCTAACTCGGACCACAAATCGCGTCAAGCAAGAAGAATGCTTCGATCATGCTAAAAGAGCGGAAATCTCTATCTCGAGAGAATAAGTAGATTAGTCGCCCATTAATTGCCAAGTTAAAAAACTTCATCCCATGCTATACTCAACTGTACGTAGATTAGTCACCCCTCAGAAAACCAAATAACATAAGAAAGAGGCTATGATTTAACGTCACTTATCATTTGCGAAATCCTCTTATGCTTGAATTGTGGTGAAGATAAAGGAAATCCTGTGAAAGAGAGCGAAATGAAATATTGGCAACCGGAGGCGATATGCTTGGAGATTATAAGCCGACCTTTCTTCGTAAATGTTGAGTGTCATGCTCCATTACTATATGCAGAAGGGAACAATATAGCATCCGGAGAGAGACCTACTAGTGCTTTAAAAATTTTCTTTTTTTCCTATTTTTTTTTAAAACGATGCTAAGAAAAGCTGTTAATTAAATGGGCTGAACTAATGATATGTTGGGAATTGGGGTTGGGCCCTAAGGCCCACTTATTCGCCTGCTCAGGCTTGCCCGAAACTTTGGACTTGGGAGATTCATCTTCTTTTTTCCCCTGAACGGTGGTTGAATCTTTCGTTCGATCTGAGATCCAACTTGCTAATCAACCCACTTCTTTTATTTGGGTGTATGATGATATTTACTTACCAGAAAAATGAAGATACTAAATGTAATAACATTAATATATAGAATAAGAGATTAATGAAAGGTAAAGCTCAAATATGTGGATGGTAATATTGAAAAGTTGAAAGGAAGACATATGTTGTTCTTATAAAGTACTACATTTCCAATTACGATGAACAAGGAAAAATTGTCGAAAAAATCGTAAATTTATTGCACTTTTGTCAGTTTAATTATAAATCTTCTAATTTTGTCAATTGAATTCTAAACATTTTCACATTTTGCCAATCGAGTCCATTTGTCTAATTTTGATTGGAATTCACTGATATGAATGTCGGCCTATCCTTTATGGCATTAGCGATATTGACGTGCACAATTTTAATAACATTTTAATATATTTCTTTTCAATTTTTTAAAATTATTTTAATTGTAATATTTATTTATTTATTTATTTTCACTATGGCCATCGAGTTCTTAGACCTCCCTTTTGATGCGGCCTTAGCCGGGCTTCAAATTTCTCCATTCTTGTCTTCTGTCAGCAAAAAGTGACCCGCCACTAAGGAAGAATTCTATACCTGCGTCACTAAGTCAATCGATGTATAGGGGACTCTGGACCTTCGGCATGCTCGTCTCTCCTGCCATGACGGTGCAAAGGACGATATTCCCCATCATTGAGAAAGAGAGTGAAGAAGGAGAAAAAGAGTCGGGCCTTCACACCTCAAAGAATGGCTAAAATCACAACACCACTGATTAAGCCCCAAGGCCAGATCGCTATGGAGTAAGGATCAATGAATCTTACGTTGGCCAAGTCGTCTAAATACTCCTAACTGCCGCCAGAATATGCCTCGATACTGCCATGTTCAAAGAAACTATGGCCACCATATAGATGATTGCCATGAACTAGGCAATGAAATTGGACAATTGATCCAAAGAGGGCACCTTACTAAGTATGCCAAGATGGAGGAGAAGGTGTGGGCTAATCCTTTTTGGAGACGAAGTCGACATGGAGGAAGAGAAGCAGAAAGTTAGACCCAAACTGTCCACCAGCAAAACATGTCTGTCACACTGTCACAGAGTGTCCAACTAAGTAAGCGCTAGAACCCTCCTAATAATGCACAAGTATCTGTCCAACCTTGAGAAGTATTAGAAACTATAAGCTGTGGCCTTTCTCTAGATGGCATGGTCCGTTGATAGATGAGTACATTTCATCTCCGAAGGTTCCATAGATGAAAGGCATCATTCTTCCTTTTTTCAGGTATCTTCTTTTAACACGCCAAACAAGGAGAGCAATGCTAGGCAATAGGGCCAACAGTGACGAGGATGTCAATCATTTAATGAGAGAATGTGATTTGTAAGTTAAAACCCACTCCAAATGATCAACACCTTGTGTGGTTATTTCGAGTACTCATGTTGGTGGCCTAGCCTATGGAACTAGGTTGGATGGTCACAATAACTTGACGTCGCATATTGTGAAAGGAAAAAACTTGAGGGCCTTTATAGAAAATTTGTTAACTTTTCACAATTAGTCAACCTTGATTTTGCTCAAAATCGTAACCTTAAACTAAAATATCATATACAGGTTTATAAAACCACATATAAATGAGATTGCAAAAACATTGATTAATCAAGAAAAATTTCTATTTGTCCCAAATTGATTCTTTAAAAATAATTCTAAGCACTAGACAAATATTCAAGCTTATGTGCTCTTTGCAGACCTAGGTCCTCGTATAATCCTTTCACAAAAGATGTTCTAAAAGTAGCACTCTTACTAATGTCACTAAACACAAATTGAAATGAATCAATTGGCTTACTACTAAAGTTTAATGAAGTTCCAAAGATCCTTAAAGGCATTCAACTCTCAAATGGAAAACTAAATACTGTTGTCAAATTTTGATAACATCAAAATCTCAATTTCTTTGAGTCTGACCACATAAGAATCTCTCCATACCTCGGATACAAGAGCATAATATTTGTAAATTTGCAATAATGTTGAATATGATCAAATGTCCATCAACCTTAATATGTGCCTCAAGTACATGCACATAATACAAAATGAATTCATGCCTTGCAAGTCTAAGCATTTCACGAAAGAGATATCACATGCATACCACTAAGCTTATTCACTTACACTTCATAACAAGATGTAGTAGAAAACCTATGTATGACGAGCTCACATACTTGTTAGGCTGTGAAGATGCCACAACTTTAGCAAAGAATTTCTTTTATAAAATTCCGTCTTATATTATCAAAATTATTTAAGTCCTTCATATTTCAATTAAAAATTTCAAAGGAGACAATCGAACAAAACCTTTAAGAGTTAATGGTGTTTTTTTTTTACAAACTCATCTTTAGGTCGTGAGGTGGAGAAGGCAACAAACAAGTAGGGCGTCTCACTGCATTGCTCAAATCCCCAACGTATAAAATACAATAATGCTCTCTTGGATGTGATTGGCGAAAAATGCCAAAAAATCTCCAACCTATCATATTTGTGCCAATTCAATTTTAAATCTTTTAATTTGACCAAATTAGTGTTAAACTTTTTTATATTGATACCAATTCAGTCTATCCAATCAATTTAGGCTAGAACTTGCTACACGGATATCAACCACACTATATGGCATAGCTAACGCTAACATAGACATATTTTTAATTTTTAAATATTTTTTCGATTTTTGTATTAATTTTTTTAAATTCCTTTTTTTTTTTTCCTTTTTTTCCCTTCTCTTTTCTATGGCTTGGGATACGAGGCCATGGCCAACAACTAGCCACAAGTAAGGGTTGGTAAAGGCATTGCTGCCCTGGCTGAGACCACGAGGGTCTAGCCCTCGCCGGCACTCGTTTGTGGCTGGTAGGGAAGAGGAGGGGGAAAAAGAAAGGAAAAAGGAAAATTTAAAAAAAAAATGATAAAAAATCCAAAAAAAATTCAAAAAAATTTAAAAAATTATTTATGCCATCTTCAATCGTGCCACATAGGATTGCCAACATTCACATTAGCAATTTTGGGTCAAATTTGGCTAAATAGATTGAATTGATACTAATGTGAAATGATTTATGACTAAATTGATTTAACTAAAAGGTTTATGACTAAATTGATATCAATATAATAGGTTGTGACTTTTTTTGTTCTTTTCCTGATGTAATCATATACCATGAGATGATAAACATCCCATTAAAAAAAAAAAAACGATTTTTGAGTGCCGCATGAGTCTCAATTAGTGAATCTACTTTGGTGATCAAACACACACATCACCATGTGTAAGTATTCTCAAAAATGGGATGTAAAGGATAGTCCACAATTACCTGAGCAATTCTACGGATCTCAATATGTGAAGCATTGTGGTGCTCAAGCACACATTGAATCATGTGAAATTTCCAAATAAAAATGCTCAAATAACATATGAAATTTTTTTGTGACATCACAAGTAAGTCACTTGGGCAACCAATCATTCATGTTACGAGATGAGATTTCTTGTCTCTTCATCTAAGTTGAAACAAAGACGTAAAACAACATGGTCCTTAAAAAATCTCATCGTGCTAGTTCAAAGAATAAATTTTTTATGGTAGCATACTTAAAAAATCTCGATTTTTCTAAGTGAAAATGTACCAAGACTGCCTATAAAGAAACAAGGTATAGCATGTGGAGCATAATGCAAAAAACCGCACTGAAAACAGAGCCCAACAGTCATGTCACGGGCCCACCCGCGCTTCTTTTGCACGTGGGGTTTGCTATGATGGGCTACGATCTTCTACATAGGTGTCGATCCCACATCAGTCTCCAATGTTTGATTAGATCATCTAGGAAAATTTATCACACATTTAATTTGTTTACATGGGTGTCAATAATGAAATAAATACACTCAATTATAACTCATAGAATGCGTGGCGAAATAACTTAATGCTTAGCCCTTTCACTTCTTTTTCGTTTGTTCTTTCTATATTTCGAGAGCTCAACTCTCATTAACATGAAGAAGATGGTGAGCATGTCATTAAGTTGTGCAAGGCTATCGTACCAAAGGATGGATCATATAACACAAACATTCAGTACAAAAACCACAGTATAAAAACGTTAAAGCCTACAACCAAAGCCACAGAGGAACCAAAAAAAAAAGAAAAGAAAATTTAGCAGTTCCCCTCAAGCAGTACCGTTGTCTCTTCTGCTTAGTCCTTTTTCCACGGTCTTAAAGATTCCACGGTCTTGAGTTGATGATTATCTCCAGAATAAAAATGGCGGCAGAAGCCATCCTCCCACTTCCACCTACCAAACACAACATGTCAGAAGTTCTCATTAGCTATCTATACATATTCATACAAGAGTAGATTTTGCACTATGCGCATGCAAATTTCTCCCTTTTCTTACGTATATATAAGTGAACGGAGAAGTATATTATTTTCTCCATTCAGAAATTTAGTGGGTGCGAAAATGTCATGCATGAATAAACCCTAAAGGCAACATGGGAAAAGCAAAAATGAAAGAAAAAGGCAAAAGCATACCAAGGAAGCATTTCAAAACTCCGAAGAAAAGAACCTCGGGTCCAATGATGACCAGCTGTTTAGCGACTTTTTCCGCCATGGAAAAAACGCTCTCGCTCCAGCACAACGTTGTCATACCCGAGGCCACCTGCCTCATTTTACCAACGACGGTTTTCAGCAGCTCAACCACCGTCTGCATCGTCGTTGGTGCTCTCTCTCTCTCTCTCTCTCTTTCTCTGCGTCTCGTTTCGGTTTTTGTGAAGCAAAATGAATGCGATGGGAGTCGCCGAGTGTGGTTCGGGGAGGGTTTTTGTAGCGGATTTTTTAAGAAGCAAAATGAGAAAAGGATTCGGTGGTTCTTTTTTTAAAAGAGAGGAATACGAGAGATGGAAACTCTTTAATAAAGTAAAACCGATTGTGAGCTTCAAAGGGGATGGCTTTCGGTGGCTGGAGAATTCAAAAGGGAGATTTGAGTGAGAGTTGGTCGGTAAAGGAAAACCAGAATTAGACAAGATTAGAAAGCTGTGAGAGGAAGAAAAAGCTTGAGAATCAAAAGGGGTAGAATTCGTTTCTCACGCTATTTTGATATGGAATTCGCTGTGTTAATCCCCTTCACACGAACATGTATGTTTCGTACATGTTTGGTCCCTTGAAGTATCATGGAGTGACCTCGTTGTTTGTCTGCATAATTTTGCTTCATCCATTACGTTTCCGTTGCGTTAGATTTGCTTTTACGTTACAGCCAGTATGTGTGTAGTTTGTTATTTACGATTTTTGGAAGTATTCTCCTCGTCGTTTTTACGTAGTGTTGGCCTTTTACCTGCGTCTTCATCCACCCAAAAAGTTCGGATCTTTTTACTGTTTTGGTCATGCATATAGCTTTACTTAGCTCATAAGCATTCGATTAGCACTTGCTTAGATTAAATCATAATAGTACTGAGGATCATTATGGTAATGTATCGGTTTCGTTAAATTTGTCCATTAGTCATCCATTTTATGCTCTACTTGGACTTTCATTGAACAAGGAAAATGTAGACTTAAGCATATGATTTGTGATAACATTGTACGGATAAAATCCCAAAAAAGAAAAAGAAAAAGGAAGGTTGCCATTGAATTATTTTTCTAACATAGGTTGTCCTTGATAACACAATGGGTAATTCATCTTTCTAAGGAATATGGCCCCACAAAAGCAAGAGCAATTAAAGGAGTTAAAGAATCACACCACTTTAATTTAAATAATGATCCACTAAAGAATGAGAAGATGGGGTATAAATGCAAGATAAAATTGCATCTCTTTCTTGAGGAGTTTGTGTTGCTTCTTAATGGACGGAGCTAGAGTAAGTGAAAACTAGCACACACTCAAAGCACTAGATGATAGATGCTCTTGCTCAACTTGCATTTTGAGTCTTTAATGAAAGTGGCATATATTATTCTATTGTCAGATCAAGATTGTAATGCTTAATTAATCAATTTTTTATGCATAACGTTCTGTTTGACCTAAGCCAGCCTTCAACTCGTGCATATTTCAATAATAGTGAAGTCTTTCATTCATCATTTTAAGGACTGCATCATCCTTTAAGCATGTGAAGCCATTGATGTGTGTTGTCATGATGCTCTTATGGCCGGTTTCTTTCAACTTGGTATGCTAAATTGTCCTGTCTAGTTTATCACAACCTTTCCAACACAGATGAGGACCTTTATTGATTCACTTCTCTGATTTACCCTTAAATTTATCATAAGTGTAGCAACATAAGTAAATTCTGAGTGCAATGAAATGGGCCAGATCTCATCTAGATTATGAAACTCATATTTATTTTTTATTTTAGCACACATTACTTTTTATGCATAGCTCAAGGGGATCCTGTCTCAAAACTTACTAACGAGACATTTTATATGTATAATATTGCCCAATACGGTTTGGGTTATTTCTTTCCTTGTGTTTTACTTTCTTTGTTCTTATTTAAATGGATTTTTATTTTTTTGAGTCTCCGTAGATGAGTATTTAGATTTCTATTTCTTCTTAAAAAATCAAAAGGGTTAATACCCTGAAAAACCCCAAACTGGTACACTTGTGACAAATTTAGCCCAAACTATTTT
Source organism: Eucalyptus grandis (assembly GCF_016545825.1). NCBI lineage: Eukaryota > Viridiplantae > Streptophyta > Magnoliopsida > Myrtales > Myrtaceae > Eucalyptus > Eucalyptus grandis. The sequence goes on from NC_052616.1 coordinate 37,984,475, forward strand.
TTTGACCACCAAAAACCCCAAACTGGTATACCTTTGACAAATTTACCCCAAACTGGTACACTTGTGACAAATTTACCCTCTGTTAGTTTTCGTTAAATTTTTTATTATCAAATTATTAAGTTAAATGACACGTGACAATTGATTAGTACACCAATTTGGGATTTTACGATCCGTTTGTCAGAATTTACGATTTTTATGATTTTTTTGTGGTATTAATCCAATTTAGCGAAGAATATATTTGTCACAAATTTATCAGTTTTGGGTTTTTTGCGGTCGAATAAATTAATTTTGGGTAAATTTGTCATAAATGTACCAATTTATGATTTTTATGGTCGATCGGAGTAAATTTATCACAGGTATACCAGTTTGGGGTTTTTCATGGTCAAAAAAATAGTTTTTGGTAAATTTGTCACAAGTGTACCAGTTTGGGATTTTTCAGGGTATTAACCCAAATCAAAATATAAAAAAGGGAAGATTGCATGCAAAGCCTATGACAAAAGGGAAAGGTACCCATGACGAGAATTACATTTATCTAGCATCACAAAATCTCCGGGCTTATGATTCTCTAGTTCACAAAAACAAGCAGCATCCCATAGCTTACTCGGCTCCTAACCTTAGTGGCGACTTTAGTTAAAAGCAATCAAATAATTACTGAGAACTAATTTCCCATTGGTATGGCTAGGGATAGTTTTTCTAGGAAGCGTAAGTGCCATCTGCAAGAGGGTTATTTGCGCCACCTCAGCAATCTGTTAAACTCTCTTGGATCCACCTCGAGAGCGTCACAACAATTGAAACAAAGCCAGTTCCTCAAATAAGACCAGAATGAAGTATTGTTTTACTTAGAATAGCAAGACTTTTCTAGAAAACAAAAAACTGTTTCGGAAATTTCAAGTCATGATCTTTTCTCGAACATGAATATTGAGTCAATTGGATGAAAGAGAAATGAGGGGTCAAAAGTTTGGACAAATATATAGATAAAATAAATGATTCTTCAAAGAAAGTGAAAATCGATGCTAAGTTGTGGCACGCCTAAGAATTGCGCATCACATGGCAATTGTAGCCAAAGCCTATTCCCCGTGCTGATTCTTTTCTGCCGAGAGGCCCGACTCTCCTAAGGAACGAGTCGAGGGCCAATGGGCCAATGGCCTGAGTAAGGCCCCAGATCCCTCATTTTCGATTTTTCCATGAAAATAAAGGGGTCAAAACACTTATTTCTTCAAGGTTACTTCTATTGGCAAAAGTCTAGTGTGGTTGAAGTTGACAAGACATTCTATAAGAGCTAATATTTATATGCAGGTGTAACATGAAGGACTTTCTTGCTTTGTGATACTGAGTGGAATTTGTGAGAATTGAAAGAACCTTTGGATTTTGAGAAACATGTGAGGGACACAGGATGATCAAGGTGCTTGGACAGTCCAAATAGAACAAGAACAAGTTGGATAGCATTAACACATCAATATGCATAAAAAGATCTAAGTGTAGAAGGTGAACAAATTGAGATTAGGCGATCGCGTAACGAGCTGATTTACAAATTATTCGCGATTTCACCACAAGTCAATGTTCAATGCAGACAGCTAGTCTCAAACAAAATGTCCATAATTTATAAATGATGTAGACTATGCAATGTTGATATTTTTTTGTTAGGAATCATTATTCTAATACTATCAATGGATTTGATCCCTAATTTTTATAAAATCAATGGGAGACCTCTGGGCAAAAAAATTAGATGTCAACACACTTTAGTGAAGCAAATGAAGTTGTAGAACCTAAAAAGGACAAAAACTTTAGCTTTTCTCTTTGCTTGACCATTCAAAATGAATAAAGATTTATGATTAAATTGATTAATTTTAAAAATTTAAAACTATATTGGCTGCCATATAAAATGGGGAGAATTACAAAAAAAAAATCTTAAATATATTTTAATTGTATCAATTCAGTCATAATTTTTTTAGCTAATTGAGTCATAAACCCTTTGTATTCATGCTAGTTTAATCTATTAGACAAATTATGGCTAACTGACTTTGACATAGATATCGGATGTCCTATGTGGTGCAATGAACATTGACATGGATAATTTTCATAATATTTTAATATTTTTAAAATTTTTATTTATTATTTATATTTTCTTTTTTCTCTATCTTTTCCTTTATTTCTCTTATTCTTTTTTTTTCCTTCCCTTCATCTTCTTCCAAGCCTCGTTAGCAGTTGATGAGGCTGACCTCACTAGACCTCATCTCTAGTTAATTGCCGAGTTCTGGCAACTAGCTAAAGGAAGAAGATGAAGGGAAGGAAAACAAAACGAAAGAGAAAAAGAAAAGGGAAAATGAGAAAAAAATAAATATTCAAAAAAAATATTAAAACATTATTAAAAGTTATTTACATTAGCACTTATTAGCCAAAATTTGCCGAATGAACTAAATTGGCATATATGTATTGACACCTAAATTTTTGATCAAAAATCATTTTCGAAAAATGGGAACTTGTTTTTCCACAAAAATATTTCATGTCAAATTCTTGCATATATATTATCTAGACATTTAATATAGTGTTTTAAATGGAAGATGTATTTCCTATAAAAAAATAGAAATTTAAAAATTTAAAAAAAAAAAAAAGAAAGAAAGATAGGAAAAAAAAAAGCAAGTTTGGGCCAATTATTTAATTGTGACTAGCCAAGCCCATGAGATCATATTGCAATTAAAACAATAAGTTAGGGCCAAAATGTAATTTCCATTCCACTGGTTCTCTTATAGGCTAATCAATTTAGCAACCTTTTGTTGGTCACTTATATTCGGCGGACCACCAATAATACCCCTTTTCAGCCACCTATCTATTCTTGTGTCCACTTTCTCCCCATTTCTTATAGACCATCTAGTTCAGTTCGAGATTACTTCTCTTCCCATGAGTAGGCTTTGCCATCCCTAGGATGGTCTATCACCTTTCTTTGCATGCCAAAATTCCTCCTAATGAAAATATATGCCTTTGAAAAGCATGCTCCATAAAGTTTCTAAGTATTTGATTAAACGTCATGCCTATTTACCAAGCATAGCCTTGTTAATAGTGATTAACTCTCTAAAGCCCATGCCTCCCTTGTCTTTTCTGGTATTCAAAATTTCCCACTTTTTCCAATGTAACCCAATCTTGGAGTCACTATTTTTCCACCAAAATTTTGCAATTTTTTTTATCAATGGCTTTACAAATAGAAACGGAGATTTTAAAAATGGACATTACATATTGTGGCAAAGCTTGAACTATTATTTTCAATAGAATTTGTTTTCTTGATTTTGAAACTAGCTGTTCCTTTCATCCTTCCAATTTCATATTCATTCTCCCCAAAATCCAAGCAAACATTTGCTTCTTTGTGGCTCTGCAAACTGAAGGGATACCTAGGTACTTTACTACGTGGCTAATTTTTGAAATTCTAAGTTCCCTTGCTATATTGTCCCTCAACAATTGAGGACACCTCTTGTTGAAATATATACCTGATTTATTCAGGATTACAGCTTGCCCAGAAGCATAACAGCACTGGTTAATTTTGGCATTCAACTATCAATCCATCTAAAAAGAAGATAAAATCATCCATAAATAACAAGGCGGATAAAATTGGACATGATCCGTTCGACTTAATCCCCTTAATGCTCTCATTTGCCACTGCATTGTTTACTAAGGAAGATAGACAATTTGCCACCATAATAAAGAGGTATGATGATAGGGGTCACCTTGCCTGATTTCATCGATTTAAAAAAAGGAAGTGGCTCTCCATTTAATTTTACACTCAAAGAAACTATAGTTACACATTGCATAACCTATCTTACCCATTTTTCGCAAAAGCCCATTTTCAACATACAAGTGTCAAGGAAGTCCCCCTTCACTCTATCGCATGCCTTTTGCATATCTAGTTTAAGGACAGGTTGGAACTTTTTCTTCCTATTTTGGTATCCTCACTTGATGTAGGACTTCTTGTACAACAAGGATATTGTCTTGAATCTGTCTACCGCTCATGAATGCACTTTGTTCCTCATATATCAGCTTGGGTAGTCAAGGCTTTAATCTATCAGCTATAGTCTTAGAGATTATTTTACATACAAAATTGCAAAGATTAATAGGGTGAAACTAATCGAGTTTTTCTGGGTTTGGTATCTTTGGTACCAATGAAATATAGGTTCTGTTTAAAGCTGGTTCCATAATGCTCGATGAGAAAACATTCTTAACAGCCACAATAACATCATGTTTAATAATATTCTAGTGAGATTGAAAGAACATACCATTTAAACCATCACGAGGACCTGGGGCTTTAGTCGCTCCAAGTTGGAAAACTGCTGTTTGAATCTCCTCCATTGTCACATCAGTTAATAGGAGATTATTCAATTCAACTCGCACCGTACAAGGGCATAAACCAGCACTGGAGTTATATTTCTTGGGCCTACCGATATGTAGAGGTCCTGGAAATGAGCTGAAGCTGATTCCTCTCCCTTATCCACTCGCCTTCTAATGTTTGCAACATAGAGATTCTATTCATTTGCCTCATTTGGACAGTAGTTGCATGAAAATATTCCGTGCTTTTGTCCCCTCATTTCAATCATTTAATCCTTGACCTCAACCCCAAGTACATTTCTTTCCGTCTCCATAATTGTTCAATCTCCTCTTTGATGCTTTGAATTCTGGATCGGTCTTGCAAAAGGTGGGCATTATTTGTTAGGGCCACCTATTCTTTCTTGAGGGACTCAATTTTGCTATGTTTGTTTGAAAATTTCTTTTGACTCCACACGATCAAAGCCCTTGTGACTGCTCGTATTTTATCCTATAAACCTGCATTTCCCATAGCAAAAGAGTGCCATGCATGTTGAATGATATCCTTACACTCTTCATCGTCATTCCAATAGGCTTTGAACCAAAATTCCTTTCTCCTTTTTACTTGTATTGTCGAACAAACCAACAAAAGAGGGTTGTGGTCTGAATCTATCGTAGGAAAGGCAAAGGCTTTGGCCTCTGAAAATAAGAGCCTCCATTGTGGGTTACATAGCACCCTATCCAGTTTCTTTTTAACAAGGTTTTCCCCTTCTCTATTATTTGTCCAAGTGGTATACGCACCCCTTACGATCAATTTCCATCAAAGAGCAGTCGTTGAGACATTCTTGGAATGCATTGAGACGATATTTTTCAACCATTCTTCTTCCCACTTTTTCCCAATAATATAGGACTTCATTGAAATCCCCCAAACGAGATTAATTGGGTTTATACATGCATGTAAGTGTTAAAATTTTAGTTTAACTGTCGTACCTGTGGTTAATATTTAGTCCTTGCCACCTGCGGATGGGGGAATAGAGGTCTTTGTGGAAGGACCTTTCCCAACATAGTATGACTGAACTTTGTCAATTTTCCGATTAAGTATATAATTCCCCCTTTTTTTTTTTTCTTTTTTAACAATTGAGTACCGCAACATTTCAAGTTATCCTCAATGTCAGCTTCCGTTTAGTACTTGACTGAAATTATCGATGTACAACTAACACCGTTAAACAACCACGAATTACGTTGGTGTGGGACTTATGTGGAAAAATTATTATCAAGTGGCAATTTTAACCAACGTGGAATCACGTCTCTCCCTCTCTGCTCACCACCATCGCCGAAACTGTCCACCACAAATGCGACCACAACCAATGCCACACTCCACGACCACCATGCTGCCATCACCTTCACGACAGCCACCATTGACAGCCATGAGCCAACGCGACCACCAGCGCTAACCAAGAACGTTTTACATCTCCACCGCCATCAACCACCCAGGCGACCACCTCCTCCATTACCATCTCTCTCTGGGGCTAGTTGAGGTGGTGACATCGGACTTGAGGTGACAACCTCAAGCAAAGGTCGGGGATAGTGAAAGAGATAATCACAAGCTCTAGCGCAGCAGATGGGGACGGCACGTCATGGCCTCATGGCGTTAATGAGCTGCAGCAATGGCACTGTACCAGTTTGGATGACGGCTGAGTATGGAAGAAGATGATGAAGAGGAGAGGAAAAAAATAAATAAAAAATAATATATTAATATTAAAAAATATTTTCTAATCCATTTTCGAGTGGGCGATCCTATTTATCAATGTGCATTGTTTATAATGAATAAGTGAGCTAATATAGTAAAATTTTTATTTTCTTCTAAATTGTTATATTTACTTTATAATTTCAATTAGCCCTATTAATTTCTCGAAGATTATACTATATATTTAAGGAAACCAAAAGCTAGTAGAAAACAGTGAAGAGTTGAAGATTACTATTCTTGTGCTCCCTGTGTAACAAAGATCTTGCGTTCTCTCTGCCAAAGCCAGCTCCTCCCGATGCTGCAAGCAACTACAAAAACATCAACCTCTCACACCAACTGTAAGTCATTCTTTCACCTGTAACTTTCCCAAAGGGAAGTGGTTGCTCGTGTCCGGTCAAAGAACTCTCATGGGAGATATTAAGCGAGACTCTCAAGCAGCATTTGCCCATGCCTCATTGCTAAAGGGTGACTACCACTGTGATTTGGACATATAGCTAAATACGTAAAGTATATAAGCAGAATTACAGTCAAGAGAGATCTACCTACATGAATTAGTGGAACAATAAATAAAGAAACTTAACGGTAAAAACATATATCAGAGAAACATCAACCAAAGGCAGAGGCATGGTTGTTGCATCTCCTAGTGAATATCTTCTACATGTACTTCAAAAAGCTGTGAACTAGCATGCTTTTCTTCCTATTTCATGAAGAAGTAAGGCTGTGAGTTTAGCCACATCGCTCTCCAGTGAAACCCCTTTGATCATTTCCACTCTGCAAAAGACAGAAGATAATTCTATTTGAATATTTTGTGAAGACTTCTTCATTGAAGGGGTAATCATTGTAATTTATGGGTCATGTGGAGTGAAGAAAGATACCACGAAGCCATACCTGTATGCTAGCTTATAAACATCTATACAATTTAGGAAGTAATGAATACTAAAAAAACTTAATTGCGAATCAGATCACAATGTGACACGAACCTACATATTCACATGTAAATTAATGAGAGAACTCTGTTTTACCCTACAGATGACAATAGTACTTTCTAGTGGTCAAAGAATTGCACCATTCCTAACCAGATGTCAAAACAGATCTCTTCAAAGCTTTTTATACCTGTATCCTTGAAAGAAACTAGTTCTTCGAATAAGACCAGAATGAAGTAATGATATGTACTCAAAACAGCAAAATGAAAAGTAACTCAAGGACAATGAGTGTTTTCGAGTAGCATTTCAGGTAACTAGTAAAACAGTAGAACAAAAGTTTTAACCAGTTTTTTTTTTTTTTTGGTAAAAAGTTCTAACCAGTTCATGCAGACATTTTGGAAGAAAATTATCCACACAATGAAAAAGTTCAAGGTGGCAAAAGAACGTGAATAATCCAACAAAAAACCATAACCTTTTCTCTTAATGCACCACAGCTTCAAATTTAATGCCAAATGCAACTTTAAATTGGGTAAAGTGTTAATCTTCCCATGCACAAACTGAAACCTACAGCAACCAAACGAAGTTCATGTGTGATTAGGGCTATGAATCAAAATGCACTCCCAATTCCAACTTTCATCTATTGGAAAAAAAATAGGAATCCCGCAAGGTAGTGCTGGTATATAAAGCAGAGGTAGTGTGAAATAAATTTCAACATGAGCAGGACTGGTTCTCCATTGTGGTGAGGGAGACTTAGGCAATTGAGAAAATAGATAGCACAAAAATTATGGACTTCAACCCCACACAACACAAATTCATCAACAGGAAATGTAAAAGAATCTTAGGGAGACAGACCTTTTAGGATAATGAAAACTGCAAATCGAGAGTTGATTAATCCCCATCAAAAGAACTCGTGCGATACATAAACAAGCATTGATAATTGAGTCAAATTTGCTAGTCCATTGAGACTTTATTTTGCTTTTATGACTACCAGATTCTATCACTGGCACCTGTTGAACTTGAACAAGACAGAACCTGAGAGTACTAATTTTGGCGCTATTAAGTTACTTTAATTGAGTTTCCTTTATTATCAGAGTTTTATTTCCTTTTTTTACTTACATAAGGGTATTATTGTCATATACAGTTTATATTCAATATAAATACAATGGGTGTAGGGTTTCGTAACTACGAAAATCCACAGCCCCTCTTTCTTTCTTTACGTTCTCCTTCTCTTCTTCTCTATTCCTTCTCTCTTCTTCTTTCTCTCTTGCTATTCGCTGCGGGTTTTCTAATCAGCTTTGTGACATGGTATCGAAAGCAGGTCTAACTATCGATTACTTAATCATATTGCTGGTTTGAGAGTCTAGTAACCCTACTTCTTCTCTCAGTGCGTAGCCACCTAAAGCTGCAATTTTTATCTGTTTTCTCTTCAAGTCTCGATACATATGAGATCGAAGATATCGGATTCATCGGGTTCGGTTTATGAACATGGATTACAACACTTGCTGATCAGCGGATTCAAGAATCAGAGTATTCTATTGATTATGGTTGACTAGTCTTGCTGGTTTTCCATCAAACATATAATTATTTGAATCGAGATTTCTGGTCAGATATTTTTTTCTATACAGCAGTCTCTATTTGTGAGTTTTATCCCTTTGGTTAATTGATGGAGCCAATTGCATCTGATTATACATTAGCGTTGCTGCTTTGTTACTTGCACTAAAGTTTCAGCCTCCTTGATTAGTGGTAGATATACTTATATTGAGATTATCATCATGAGTGATACTAAGGCTCCTACAGATAGTGTCAACGTTCAAATTACCACTATTAAATTAAATGGATCCTCTAATTACTTGTTATGGGCCCAAGCTATGAAGGTCTATATTAATGCCAAAGGGAAACTTCATTATCTTACCCTGAGACCCTCGATGAAAATTCTAGAGACTATAATGGTTGGATGAGAGAGAATGATACACTTCTGGTGTGGTTATGGAATAGCATGGAACCATCCATCGCTGCTAATGTCATGTTCCACACAACCGCTAAAGGAGTGTGGGATGATCTTATGGAGAGTTACTCACAAGACAAAAATATGTCTAGAGTTTATGAACTATATGAGAAGATTTTTAATTTTAAACGGGAGACAAGTCTCTTGGAGAATATTATAGTGCTTTGAAAGGTATGTGGGAAGAACTCAATCTTTATCAGCCCATCACTACGATCTTGAGAGACTAAAGACACAACGAGCTGAATTTCAAGTGGCCAAATTTTTATCGGCTTGAATGCCGACTTGACTGTGAAGAGTCAGCTTCTTGCTGGAGAGAGAGTTCCTTCTATGAATGAAGCATTTTGTCGAATTCAACGCATTGTCCCTCCGTCTTCTACTTCATCTAAAGACAATTCAGCATTTGTGGCTGGTAGTGGTGGTCGTGGTCGTGGTGGATTTTCCAATAGAGGTCGTGGTTTCGGGGGTAGTCATTCTTGTGGTATATGTGGATGATATAATTGTCTCTGGTAGTGATGTGACTGGCATTTTTGAGATTAAGTCCTTTCTTCCGCAGCAATTTCAGATTAAGGACTTGGGAACTCTTAGATATTTTCTGGGAATTGAAGTTTTACGAAGTAAAAAATGTATTAATTTGTCTCAACGAAAGTATGTTCTTGATCTTTTGTCTGAGACAGGTACACTAGCTTCCAAGCCAGTTGATACTCCTATGGATCCAAATCAAAAGTTTGGAGTTGATGATGGAAAAGAAATTGAAGACAAGCATCAATATCGGCGTCTAGTTGGGAAACTAATTTATCTTCTTGTTACATGTCCCGATATTTCTTTTGCTGTTGGCGTGATGAGTCAGTTTATGGAGTCACCTAAGAAAGCTCATTGGGATGCTGTATGTCGCATTCTTCGATATCTTAAAAGCTCTCCTGGTAAGGGATTCATTTATAAATCTAGTGGTTCTTCCACTTTGGTTGGCTATTCTGATGCTGATTGGGCTGGGTCAACATATGATCGACGGTCTACAACTGGGTATTGCACTTTTATTGGTGGTAATTTGGTTACTTGGAGAAGCAAGAAACAAACTACCATTGCCAGGTCTAGTGCAGAGGCTGAATATCGTGCTATGGCACATACTGTAGCCGAATTGTTGTGGTTGAAATCTCTTCTCCAGGAGCTTGGATTTTCTATTAATCAACCTATTGACATGATGTGTGATAATCAAGCAGCCATTTATATTGCTAGGAATCCTGTTTTTCAAGAGCAAACTAAGCATATAGAAGTTGACTATCACTTTGTTCGTGATCTTTGTGAAGCGAAGTTGGTTGCTACTCCTTACGTTGCCTCTAGAGATCAATTTGCTGATATGTTTACCAAAGCATTATTTTGTCTTGCTTTTGTTGCTAGTTGTTCCAAGCTAGGCATGGGTGACCTATATGCTCTAGCTTGAGGGGGAGTGTTAAGTTACTTTAATTGAGTTTCCTTTATTATCAGAGTTTTATTTCCTTTTTTTACTTACATAAGGGTATTATTGTCATATACAGTTTATATTCAATATAAATACAATGGGTGTAGGGTTTCGTAACTACGAAATCCACAGCCCCTCTTTCTTTCTTTTACGTTCTCCTTCTCTTCTTCTCTATTCCTTCTCTCTTCTTCTTTCTCTCTTGCTATTCGCTGCGGGTTTTCTAATCAGCTTTGTGACAGGCGCCACAAGCAAACTAACCACACTTGGCACTGTCAATTTGTTGAAGAGCTCCAGCAACATTGCAAAAGAACATGAGGTAAAGTTGAATTTCATCCAAAGATGAAGAAGCTTTTGTTAATTCTCATAGACCTGATGAAGGAACAAAGAGGGACCGTGAGAATGCAAATAGAGGGGTCGAGGAGAAGAGTTGATAGGACGTTCTAGAATAGCACCAACTTTAGTTCGTAATCAACAATGAGGAGGCAGGGCGGGTAACCATTTTTTGCCTAGCAAGGCTCCGACAAGGTCGCCAGCCATCGCCAAGCTCGAGGACCAATTAAAGGAGGAAAAAGAAGAAAATAAAATAAAATACAATATCTTGATTTAAAAAAAAATTCCCAGGAACAAAGAAGTAACTTTTTTCGACTTATTAGTTATGTTCCAAATCTTTTCCATAATCACTAATCTATTCCCATGAATAAAAAAATTAGCTAACATTACCAAATGATTTTTTTTTCTCTTTTTATTCCAGCAAACAAAAGAATAGAAATAGTCAAGAATTAACCGATTACTAAACAATGCCTTCATTTTCTTCCAATTTCAACTCACCCTCTAACGTGAAATGGAGGAGCATAGGAAGCATGGAATTTGTCCTCCGATCCCTCGACACGTCTTGGCATCACAATCTTCGCTGAATAAGATCTAGTCCTTTCCTCCGCATCACTTGTTTACCTTTTCAATGCTTCAACACTATTTTAAGAGTCCCAGCTTTGGGTCCTGCTTTTGTGGACTTCAATACTCTAGGGGAGTTCCTGATGCGATCAATTCAAATGACATGACGACTCAGTTTCAAGAATTGATTGAAGATTTCTTGCTCCATTCCCTTCAACACCTTAAATGAGTCCAAAGTGAAGCAAGGGAGAAGGGTGGAATACTACGGATTTGTTGCAGAGAGATGGTTAGTATTGCGGGTTTGAAAAGTGGATAGCTATTTCAGTTATGTATTAGTTACATGTATTCATTTACTTTGCAAGAATGACTAAAAATACAGCTAAAAGAGGTATGAAAATATTATTTGCATGAAAATTGAAATTATTCCCAATGAGTCATGGGGAAAAATGTCTTATTCAGTAGCAATAAAAAGGCTCTGCACAAACTGTATGGGCACCCCATTCACCTGTTACTACCAGAAACTTTGCCGCGAGTGCGGGAGATAACTAAATATATTAGCCTCATTCTTGACTAAGAGGGATTTATCTCTTCATACAGCTATTTGCAGGAGGAGTCAAGTAGTCATGGATTGTAACTAATGTAACAAACTATCATTTAAAATTGTTAATGGTCATTAATACGGTTGTTAAGTTGCATTATAGATGCCTAGAAAATGTCAATAAATCGTGTAAGATTTTATACTTATAGATGTAATATTAACCCTATTCTTCCCGACACATGTAGCTCAAACAACACCCTCATTAGGGGAAGATCATCATATTCAAGTTTTAGGTCCCACTCCATTATCGTACTACTGAGACTTCTATTCCTTTAAATTTTAAGTAATTAACTTTTAAGTTCTTTTGACAAAAAAAAAAATGTCCTAAGAAAACTAGTTACAAGAATCGTCTCCTAATGACAATCTTCTACATGTACTTCAAAAAGCTGCTTACATGCTTCTCTTTCTATTTCTTGCAGAGTAAAGGCCACGAATCAAAATAGCCAAATCATTCTCTAGTGAAACCTCTTTTATCATTTCCACATTGCAAAAAACACAAGATATGTCTATATGACTATCTTGTGAAGCCTTCATTGAAAAAGTAACCTTTGTAATCTATGAACCGTGTGAGAGGGAATAAAGACATTGCACAGTATGCTATGTTATAAACATCTAATGCAAGCTAGCAAGTGATGAATCTGAAGAAAGCTTTATTGCGAATCAGATCACAACGTGACACGACTCTAAAGAATGACGAGTTTAGATCTCTTGGATATCTATCATATTCACATGTAAACAAATGATAGAGCTCTGTTTTACCCAACATATGACAACATACTTTCTAGTAGTCAAAAAATTGCAACATTCCTGACCAGATGTCAAAAGAGTCAGTTCTTCAAAATTTACACCTCTAACCTTGAAAGAGAACTAGTTCTTCAAATAACGCCAGAATGAAGTCATGCTTTCTAAACATAACGGCAAGATAAAAAGTAACTAAAGGGCGAGGAGAGAGTCAGCATTTTGTTGACCAAGTAAAACAGGAGGAGAAAAAATCTAACACAGTTTATGTAGACATTTTTGGAGACAACTCTCCAGTCTTGACATAATGTGCAAGTTTAAGGAGACCAAAGAACATGAATAGTCCAACAAAAAACCATAATCTTTTCTCTTAGAGCACACATAGCTTCAAATGAAATGCCAAGTGTAACTTACATTTGCGAAAAGTGTTAAACTTGGTAAGCACAACCCAAAACCTACAACAAGCGAACTAACTTCAAGTAAGCATCGTCATGAATATAAATTAAAATGTACTCTAAGATCCAGCTTTCATCATTAGAAAAAAGGAATCCTAAAAGGATGTGCCACAATGTTACTGTCAGAGATACTGTGAAATTCATCTTCAACGTAAATCCATTGTGGTCGGTATTAAGACTCGAGCAATTGGGAGCCGAGGCCAAATATTAGGAAGATGTGAGAAAATAGATGGCACAAGAGTTATGGACTTCAACCCCACACAACACAAAAAAATCCACCAGAAAAGCAAAAGAACTCTTAGGGAGACAGACCTCTTAGGATACTAAAAACTGCAAAATGAAGAGTTGACTAATCACTATTAAAAGAAATATTTCACTACTTGTGCAATACATAAGAATAAATCAATAACTGATCAATTGTGCTAGAACACTGAGATATTATTGTGTTCTTATGACTACCAATTTCTATTACTAACATCTGTTCAACTTGGACAACACATACAACATGAGAATACTAATTTTGGCACCACAAACAAAGTAATCTCACTCAGTACTGTCGATTTGTTGAAGAGATCCAGCAAAATTGTAAGAGAACATTAGGTGAAGTCAAATTTCATCCAGAGATGAAGAAGCTTTTGTTGCATCTCATGGACCTGATGAAGAGACAGAAAAGCTCTAAGAATGTAGTAGAGGACAAGAATTGATGGGACTTTTCAAAAAAGGACCAACTTTCAATTCCAAATCACAAAAAAGGAGGCAGGGAAGGTACCTTTCTTTTGTTTGGGGGGGCTTCTTTTCTTTTACCAAGCGATACTTACTTCTCTAAGGCAGGTTTCTTTTATTTTACCAAGCAGTACTTCCTTCTCTCTAAATGTCGCAATTTCTACCTCTCTGTGAGGGAGATGGAGAGTAGCTATTTCCAAGGCTCTGGGTTCTCACTTAATTTAGTTCTGCAGAAGGGATATCTTACTTGTGAATAGCTTCCTTTTTTTTATGGTGGGATCAAAGCCATAAGGAAAGTGATAATACTCAATTCTCAACAGAAATCCCTGCATGGAGCCAGTGGATGGCAATGCCATCCAATGCAAGATATCCTCCCAAGTCTCCAACTTTCCACATGCCCAACTCATACAGCTGAGAAATACTTGAACTCCTTGGCCTCCTAGACAAAACCAAAGCTGATAAAAAAAAGCCATGGATTCCACATGAATTCATTGTCTATTACATCATAAAAGCAAGCCCACATTAAATAGTGCTTGTGTTGGCTAATCCACTCTCATCAATGCTTAACATAATGAGCAAATTCAGGATCTTTAAAGGTTCATGACAGGAGAAATAAACTTATGCCCTCACTACCAATAATCCCCACAAGAGCATATGCCACTCTTGAAGTGATGAAAGCGGTTGGAATCTCTCACAACAATCTCACGATCAACAATCTTTGCAATCAGTTTAATTGCATAATGACAATCCCCACAAATGCGAAGATTCTTCATTACAGTTATCGTACTACCCTCAACAGTAGTAATCAATGCAAATGCAATAGCAAGCCTTTCACTATGGTAAAATAATGACTCTTCCTTCTGCTCATCTTCCACGTCATGGAGAGAGAACCTCTTATCTGGAAGATAACCCAATTCCTTCAACTTCATATTCAACCAATCCAGCTTCCAATATATGTTCTCACTCAAAGAGTGGGATTTATCCCCAGAAAGAAATATATGCTTTTGCCCCTTTATAGTAACCCAACTTCTACCTGGTTGCTTCACAATCCCTTTATCCCTCATAGTCACTCTTAATCGCAAGACATCACCCCATCTATTAGCAGAAGCATAGAAGTTGGACAGTAAAACATAAGCAGCACTACAATGTGGTTCTAGGTCAAGAATATAGTTTGCAGCTCTTTCTGCCAAATCTAGGTTAGAACGCATCCTACAAGAACTAAGCAAAGCAAGCCACACTATGGAGTTAGTTTTAAGGGGCATGTTTCTTACAAAATCCTCTGCTTCCTCTAGCTTCCCACATCGTCCTAGAACATCCACCATACATGCATAATGCTCGTGTTTCAATTCGATAGAAGTGTTCTCACTAAAATATCTGAACAAGCATCTCCCCTTTTGTAACATCCTAGAATGACTACACGAAGAAAGCAGTCCCGTGAGTGTGATCTCATCTGGTTGTACCAGTCCACGTATCATTTGGCTAAACAACTCCATAGCCCACATCCCTCGGCCATGTTGTGCACACCCGCAAATAATGGCATTCCAGGTGACGATGTTCTTCTCCTTGAGTCTTTTGAACACTACAACAGCATCATCAACAGCCCCACACTTACTATACATGACTACAAGAGAATTACCAACAAATACATCACTTCCCAATTGCAGCTTTACAGCTGAAGCATGGACCTCCTTACCTCGATCTAGAGACTCTAAACTACAGCAAGAATTTAGAGCGCTTACAAATGAAGATTGATTAGGAAGAACGCTTGTTCTCATCATGTCATTGAACACCTTCAGGCCATCTTCATGCCTGCCATTCAAGCCATAACCAGTTAGAAGAGCCGTAAATATGACCACATTCCTATGCACTGCTTCATCGAAGACTTGGGTTGCTTTCTCAATTCGCTTGCAGTTAGCATAGAACGTGATAAGAGAAGCACATACAAATACGCTAAGGCAGAATCCTGACTTGAGAACGTGACCATGAATCTGCATGCCAAGAGGAAAAGACAATGCATTTGCACAGGCACTCAATGCACACGTCAAAGTACTCGGATTGGGCACAACACCATACTTGAACATTCTCTCAAATACATTTAAAGCTTCTTCACTCTTACCGTTTTGGTCAAGCCCGCCAATCATCGAAGTCCATGAGATCACATTTCGGGAAGGCATTTGCTCAAACAATTTCACAGCATTGTCCACTCTAGCATTCTCACAATACCCATGAATCATTGCATTCCATGCAGCAAGATCTCTTATGGGCATCTGCTTGAAAAATACCTCTGCCCGCTCAACCTGTCCAAATCGAAAGAACCCATTTATCATCGTTGTCCACGAAACAACACTTGGTTCAGGCATTTCATCAAAAAGCTCTTCCGCCGTCGTCAAGTCCACGCAGTCCAAGCAGCCTTTGATCATCGTGTTCCAGCAAATTGCATCTCTCACGGGCATTTTGTAGAACAGGTTTGGGCGTCATCAAGGCAGCCGGTTGCAAGCGACCCACAATCATCTTTGTAAATGAACGAACATCTGGGCATTGAAATTTGTCCAGAACCTCCCGAGTTTCATCTGGGTTTTCATTCCTAAGGTGTCCAGAGACTGTAGGACCATCACAGGTCACATGACTCGCATGTCTGAAGAAGCGCTTGGAGAGATGGATGCAGGTTTCGGATGAACTGAGCCATGAAGAAGGGAATGAACGTGTGCAAGAGCATCTGAGATTTGGGAAAACGGCATGAAATCTCATCATGACGACAGGCTCCTCTGCTCCTGTTGCCCCGTGGGCAGGACACGCAGGACGTTATCCGGTTTCTTCCTGCTGCAATAACATTCCCATCCTCAATAATCACACAGCTGTTCAATCAAAGAGTCCAATCTGAGATCATTCACTAATTAAGACTGAAATACTAATAATCTTAATTAGAAAATAAAGTAACATATATGCAATGCACAGTTACCGAAAACCAAGTGTCTTACCCAACTGGAACTTCAAGGCTGTCCAACGCAAGCTTTGCCTTATATAAGAAAGAAAATAGATCTTGTTACTTGTTAGGAGAAAAAAATATGAGAATAAGAGTCAAAATTCTCTCATGCATGCATGCATAAAGGCAAATTCAAGAGGAAATCGGCATCACGTTGCCGGCAGTAAAAATGTTTCAGTATCATTATGCAGCTACCAATGGCACAAATGCATGTCTCACCACATACCCATCCTGTAATACAGATGCAAATCCCACCTAACAGTTAAACTGATACAGCTCTAACAACAGCACAGCAAAAATGAGAACTAATTTGAGAAACTACATGTTGCTTAGTTCAGTGTGTCTTATTATGGGTACCTCAGAGGCTTTTCTTTCGTTAATGAGGTTTCACTCAATCATTCAAGAAGCTTCCTGGCGTTTTAGCTTCTGGGTCATTTTCCTTTACAAATGCTATGGCATATAAGGATGAAGAGAGATCCCTGTTGTGAAGCCCTCACAAATCAGAATTGCAATTAGCATCTTGGGATTTTGTCTCTATTCCACTAAATAACTTATGTAAACTCTGTGTTTCTCGTGATTTTTTTCTTTTTCCATATCCACACCACAGTACCAGAGAAAATAACCACCCAACTAATTATCCATGGGCACAACCGATGTTGACATTATTCTCGTGCTCCAAGTAAATTTGGTTTTAAATTTTCCCTAGGTGCTAAAGTCAAAAAGTGGTAAAAGGATTGCACCATCAAGCAAACACCTTTCCTGGTGGCTGACCATCTCATTGCATCTTCTTCATTCATCTCTGGTTTTGCCTCTTCAAAAGCCTTATGAAACTTAACACAGAGTCCTATCCCAGTGATCGAAGCTTTTGACAATTTAATTGTCCTGGCAAACCTATCACCCACTGCACATCTTTATAATAGGCACATACTACACATCCACATGCCCTAGACAACTCAAAAGCACCCAAATCCATCCCTCCCTCCCTCTCAACCTACAGCGCCCGGATTGACTCCGTTTTGTGCCTGAAAAGGGGACTAAACCACCCCATGTACACCCAACTTCCCTTTGTTGCACTCGGCCTTGCTTGTTTTTCCTTTAAACCTAGACTTCACCTACTTATTTCAATAAATTACCACCTATGAAAAGAGAGAAAGAAAACCTATACCTTCTAGGGATTGTTGCTGATTTTGCTGCATGTAATGTCGATTACCAACAGATGCACTACCAAGCATCCACAGACAACACTTACAAACAAACACTTATTCAACATCTCTTGTCCAAATTCAACTTCAAGTTCCCACGCAATTATAGCACCAAAAGGAATCAGACTCAAACTTCAGCTCAAGCATTTCATCAACTTAAATACAATCAGCCGTGCCAGGCGTTACCTGATCTATAGCAAGCCGCATGAAACCCAGAACCTCAGAAGAGAATCGTTCACCCGAAGCTATGTTATCAGTTTCCATGGCTTTGGTCGGCGGTGGTAGCCCGTCGCCTCCCACTGGCCGGTCTCCGTCGCCGTCGGGTTCGCTAGGGACTCCGTTTCGGGAAGACGGACTCCTTCCGTCCGTTCGTAGCCTCCGTTGGCAGGTGGCGATCTTCCGCTTCGTCGGAGATGGCTGGTGTGGGGATGGAAGATGAGGCGTCGGTGGAGTTGGAAGTTTGGGCTACGGCGGAGGAGAAGAGAAAAGGAAGAAGCTTTACAACACCGGGAAAAATCAAAGAAAATGAAGAAATAAAAAAAATAAAAAAATAAAAAAGGTTTAAGAGGGGACAGTGGGAGTGCATAATCAGACGGAAGGTTAAAATTGTCGAGAAAGATGTCTCTTTTTATTTCTCAACCTTGAAGTTCTCGTCCAAATTTGATTCCATTACTAGAATGTGAAAAAGTCCAGTTGATGATGACTACCGACCCCGGAGAGAGCGAGAAGCGGGGATGTTCAGAATTTCTCTCCTTCAAAGACGAAAGGCCTTCACCAATGAATAATGATTCGCGGTCGAAATATGAAATAATTTTGGAGACGAGCAAAGTGGCAACAATAAAATAAAATAAAAAAGACAAAGTACATTCCGGTTTGGTGGCAGAATTAACACAATTTATTTGGGATAGTTAGAGAACTTTTAACCTAGTATTCCCATTTGACCCAAAAAAAAAAAAAAAAAAGAACTAGTACGCCCGGAGCGGGTTAAGTTAAAAAAGGCCTCACCCGATCGATGCTTAACATTTTCATGCTGGGATTAATGTCAACTTATGCCCTCATGACATGGGCCTTCTGGCTTGTTTCGTCACATACGGTATACACCATTTATCGATTAGCTCCTATTTGGCATTGGCAATATGCACCATATTTGTTGAGCAAATGAGTCACATCAGCAAAGAAAAGAAAAAGCACGATGTGGCACACTATTTAACGAAAGGACCACGTTAAGTTATATTTTAAAAGTTTAGGTACTCGGGTGCACAAAAGAAAAGTTGAGACATTTAATTATAAAATCGACAAAAATTTCAAGTATTTGTAGTGTTATTACCCCTAAAAAATTATGATATAGTGAAATTTTTATTTTCTTCCGAATTGTTCTTACATTTACTTTCCCATGTCAACTGGATCCTATTAATTTATCAACCATTGGAATACATATTCAAGGAAACCAAAAGCAAGTTGAAAACAATGAAGAGTTGAAGTCTGTTGTTCTTGCGCTCACAAAGATCCCGTGTTCTCTCTGCAAAACCAGTTCCTTCCAGTGCTACAAGCAACTACGAAAACGTGAATCTCTGCTTTCCCAACTGGAAGTGGTTGTTTCCGTCGGGTAAGAGAACTCTCATCAGAGATAATCGACGAAACGCTCAAGCAGCACTTGTACATGCCTCCCTTATTAAAGGGTAACTGCCACTGCAATTTGGACCTATAGAGAAAATTACATGAAGTATATACGCAAAAGTAAAGTCAAGAGAGATATACCTTCATGAACTAGTAGAACAATAATAAAAGAAAATTGACAGTATAAAACATATAGCAGGGAACATCAACCACAGACACAGCCAAGGTAGTTGCATCTCCTAACGAAAATCATCCACTTGTACTTCAAAAAGCTGCAAACTAACATGCTTCTCTTCCTACTTCTTGCAGAGGAAGCCGTGAATTAAAATAGCCAAATTGCTCTTCAGTGAAACCTCTTTTATCATCACCCGCTGCACATCTTTATTAAAGGCACATACTACACATCCACATTTCCTAGACAACTCAAAGCACCCAAATCCATCCCTTCCTCCCTCTCAACCTACAGCACCCAGATTGACTCCGTTTTTTGCCTGAAAAGGGGACTAAGCTACCCCATGTACACCCAACTTCCCTTTGTTGCACTCTGCCTTGCTTGTTTTTCCTTTAAACCTAGACTTCACCTACTTATTTCAATAAATTACCACATATGAAAAGAGAGAAAGAAAACCTATACCCTCTAGGTTGTTGCTAATTTTGCTGCCTGTAATGCTGATTACCAATGGATGCACTACCAAGCATCCACAGACAACACTTACAAACAAACACTTATTCAGCATCTCTTGTCCAAATTCAACTATACATTCTTCAAGTTCCCACACAATTATAGCACCAAAGGAATCAAACTCAAACTTCAGCTCAAGTATTTCATCAACTTAATACAATCAGTTGTGCCAGGCGTTACCTGATCTATAGCAAGCTGCATGAAACCCAGAACCTCAGGAGAGAATTGTTCACCCAAAGCTATGTTATCGGTTTCCATGGCTGCGGTCATTGGTGGTAGTCTGTTGCCTCCACTCGGCAGTCTCTGTCACCTTCAGTTCACTAGGCTGTTTTATGAAGAACTTCCTCTGTTTGTTGGCTCCATTGCAAGTGGCAATCTTCCACTCATCAAGGCTCGCTGGTGTCAGATGAAACATGAGCAATCGAGATATTGAAAATGGCATCAATGGAGTTCTAAGTTTGCCTATGGTGAAGATAAGGAAGGAGCTTAGGAGTTATCAAAGAAAGAAGGTGGAGAGAACGAATTAAAACAAAGAAAAAGAATGATAGAAGAAAGAATTACAGAAATTTATTTTAGGATATATATAGTTAACTTGGTTTAAGGGGAATTAATGAAAAGAAAAAAGAGGTTAAATGGGATGCATGCGTGCATAATTAGGTGGTTATGCATAGATGCAAATGAATATTTATTTATAAAGTATGTGGTCCTTAAAGACCAATTATATTTCTACTATGATCAAAGGTAGTTTGGAAAGATGAAACTCAATTTTGACTTAGGCTCTATTTGACTGAAGGAAAATATTTTGCCAGAAGATTTCTATTTCCATTTTTAAGTGTTTGGTGTGGGAAAATAAGCTGGTCAAAGAAAAATGACTTCAGTCAACCAGAAAATACCAAGTTTAAAAATAAGGAAAATGACTTCCTAATTTTAAAGGTGGAAATCATTTTCCAAAAAAGTATGGAGCACTATCCATACCCAAGTGTTTTGACAGATGACCAGGTAAAAAAAGGATTTTTTTGGAGCATGCATGTTCACTAGGAGACCACAGAATTCTCCAGACAAAACTAGCATAAACTGGCAGGCTAATCATGGCAATGATAAACATACATTTCATGTCTCACTACACCGGTTTCTTCCTGCCAGAATGATGTTCGCATCCTCAACAATCACACAGCTGTTCAATCAAACTATAACATAAATAAATTTGAGATCATTCACTAATGAAGGCTGAAATACTAATCATCTTAATAGAAAATAAACAACATATCTGAAATGCACCTACCAAAACCGGTTTCTTACATGACCGGAACTTCAATGCTGCATTTTATACAAAAGAGGCAAATAGGTCTCGTTACTTGTTAGGAGAACAAATTATGAGGACAATAGGTAACTCAGGAAGAAATCAGCATCAAGTTGCCAACAGTAGAAATATTTCAGTATCAATATGCAGCTACTAATGGAATGAATCCATATCTTGCAGATATAAGATCAAGATCTTGCGGGTCCAGTATAACATACTGGTCACAAACTTCCAAGTAATGATTATTAATACATACTCATCCTGTAATTCAGATGCAAATCCCACCTAAGACTCAAATTGATATGGCTCTAACAACACCAATGCAAAAACAGCAACTAATATGAGAAACTACATGTTACTCATACCAGTGTGTCTTATTATTGGTACCTCAGAAGTTAACCTTTCATTAATCAGGTTTCACTCAAAAATTCAAGAAGCATCTAGGAGTTTTAGCTTCTCAGTCATTTTCCTTCTTAAAAACCGCAGCACATAAGGATAAAAAAAGAATCCTAAACTATTGCAAAAGCCTCAGAATTCAGAATCGACAATCAGCTTCTTGTGCTTTTGTCTCTGTTCTACTGAATAGATTATGTAAACTCCGCATTTCTTGTGATTATTTCTTTTTCATATCCACAGTTCACAGGGCGAAAGAAAATAACCACCTAACCAGTTATCCATGGACACAACCGATGTTGATATTACTCTCACACTCCAAGTAAATTTGGTTATCAATTCTCCCTAGTTGCCAATGTTAAGATGTAGTTAAAGGACTCCACTATTGAGCAACCTTTCCTAGTTCCTTGCCATCTCCATCTTCTTCATTCCTCCATCGTTTTGCCTCTTCAAGCGCCTCATAAAACATAGACAGAACCCTCTATCCCAGTGATCGAAGTTTCTCAGAATTCAATTCTCCTGACAAACCAATCACCCGCCGCACATCTGTATGATGAGTACATACTACACATCCACATTTCCTAGTCACCTCATAAGCACCCAAATCCCTCCCTTCCTCCCTCCCTCCCTCCCTCCCAACCTACAGCACCCGGATTTGCTCAATTTTTCACCTGAGAAGGGGACTGATCCAACCCATGTATGCCCTCCTTCCCATTATTTCAGCCTTCCTCGCTTGTCTTTCATTCGAACCTAGACTTCACCTACTTCTTTCAGTAAATTGCCACCTATGAAAACAAAGAAAGAAAGGCTATACCTTTTCCAGAGATTGTCGCTGATTTTGCAGCGCGTAACGTCAACAATCTATGAATTCACTATCCAGCATCCACAGAAAAACTCACGAAGAAACACCAGTTCAGCGTCTCTCGAACAAATTCAACAACACGCCCTTCAAGTTCCCGCGCAATTGCAGCACCAACCGCATAGAAATTCAAAATCCATCTCAAGTATTACGTTTAACTTTAAAAAAAAAAAAAAATTTCGGACGAGCCAGGCGTTGCCTGATCTAAAGCAATCTGCACGAAGCCCAGAACCTCAGGAGAGAATCGTCATCAGTTTCCATGGCTTCGGTCGGCGGTGGTAGCCCGTCGCCTCCACTGGCCGGTCTCCGTCACCGTCGGGTTCGCTAGGGACTCCGTTTCGGGAAGACGAACATCGTCTTCTTCTTCTTCCATTTCGTCGGAGATGGCTGGTGTGGGGATGGAAGATGAGGCGTCAGTGGAGTTGGAAGTTTGGGCTACGGCGGAAGAGAAGAGAAAAGGAAGAAGCTTTACAACACCAGAAAAAATCAAAGAAAAAGAAGAAATAAAAAAAAGGTTTAAGAGGGCACGATGGGAGTTAGGGGTGAGCGGTTCCCGGTTCCGGTTCGGTTCCGTCTGGAACCTGGAACCTACCCTGTACGGGTTCCTTATTTTTTGGAACCTCGGAACCTACCCGTCGAACCGAGAACTGGAACCTACCCCGTCACGGGTTCCGGGGGTCGGTTCCGGGTTCCAAAGTTCTTTTTTTTTTTTTCTTCATTTTCAGATTTGAACTATAACGAAGAAGGAAAGAGACAATTAAAGCTTCTATGTTCATAAATTGCCAAAAATAGTTCCTTGGGAGCATAAGGATTTTATAGAAATGACATCCAGCAAATGCACCGGTAATTCATATTTGACTAACCTGTAGTTTCTTCAAAAGGTTGATCAACAGAACCAGGGCAGAAATCAAAAGATCAATTAGGCTCTGCTCCCGATTCCGTTCCAAAAGCAAATCCAATGTGGAGTTGCATTCATCAACAAGGTAATTTGTCCAAAGCAAATCGTTCACACAGAGTGCAGGAAGAAAATCACTAAAAACAGAAGTCCAAACTCCAGGGGAGGAGGTTTTAGTGGCAGATCTCTCAAAACAACTAATGTAGCACATTTAAGCCTTGCACCATGAAGAAAAGCATAAAAGGCTATGCAACAAACTCCACACTGCAGACATAAGCATTATGAAGACATAATAGGAAAAAAGGTTTAAGAGCTGAGCAATTAGTTAATAATATCTGAATTTTACCCCCAAGAAGCAAAAAACTGCGTGTCTGCAAGAATTAGCTGCTCAGGGAAGATATGCGATAAAAACGTCCAAGCTAAACACTGGAATTTGAACCTCTCTCTGATGAGATTGAGAAGATATTTAGAAGAGTTGCAATCAGAAAAATTCAGGACTGATGCCTTGTAAAGGTATAAAAAGGATCCCACCAGTTGTGCATCCATATATAAATATCAAATTTGCCCTAAGAATTACAGGAAGAAGATAGATTGATATCTATGGCAATAACAGCAGTACAACTCCCTCATTTAAAAGTTCAAGCAAAGTCCATATAAGCTAAACAATTAACATGACAAAGAAGAAATTTTCACATGCTAAACCCCTTAATCCATTAAGTATTTCAGACAGCATAAAGCATGAGTCTCGACTGCAGGTCAATGCAACAAAGATATAAAGACCAAGAGCATAATAGTCATTAGGCAGAGGAAAGCAAACAGCAAGAACAATATTAAGGTCCCATAGACTAAGCATCCAGTAAAATCAACACAATCTATAGCCCAATACAAAGGCTCCACACCAAATCTCTTGAAGAAGGAAGATCAAAACCAAACCTTGAAAAATTCAAAAACTCAACGAAGCCAGATCATGTCCAAGAAGATAATAGTGTATTAGTTTTTTTTTGGTAAAAATAACAGTGTATTAGTTCATTAATTAAAAATCCAAAATATAATTAGTGATAATATAAGCACCATCAGAAGAAGGCATTCCACTAAGACAAGGAAAAACTCACCATAACTGTTTGAGGACCTCTCAAGCATAAATCTACAGTTAATTAAAACAGTGTAGATAACTGTAACAGCACATTCATCATATAACGTTGCAGCAACAGTCTACACCAACGAGTCTAAAGTAAGCCACTAAAAAATTATTGTAAATTATATACATTTCAAGATAACAAACATACAGAGTTCTCAGATATGAAAGCTAAAATCTGAAATGCTGTTGTCAGCTGAGCTACAGAAGAATCACGAAGTGCAACTCCATCAAATGTTTTCTCAGAGATTATTTTCCCAAGATTCTCCATTACATTTACATCAGAACCACTGGAAGGATCTCCAACAGCATGTTCAACATCCATGAGATCTGACACTAGAATACTAGTCAAAGTTAAGTGAGCATCTCCGCCAGAAGCTAACACAGCGGCATACTGTAGAAGACCAACAGGCCCATTTTTGTGATAAACTACACCAGCATCTATCCATTCCAAAAGTCGTGTGGGAGAGTCTTTTCTATTTGACCCTGGGGATGAGGAATGTAAAGCTCCATGAAGTTCAACTGCACGTTCAATCCAGGAGCCCAGAGAAGATGCTGTGGAATCAGTAACAATGATTTCAAAAATCTCTGCTGCTGAATGAAAAAGAGATCACTTAAGAAACAAAAAAAAAACCCACCAGTTCCTGTATGGGCGGGGTCGGTTCCTGATTTCACAAACGGGGTAATGACCCTAATCGATCCGGTTTCAAGTTTTAGGACGGAACTTATCATCCATAGAATCCTTAAAGCTAGAGGGTGAAACGACCTC
Source organism: Eucalyptus grandis (assembly GCF_016545825.1). Lineage (NCBI taxonomy): Eukaryota > Viridiplantae > Streptophyta > Magnoliopsida > Myrtales > Myrtaceae > Eucalyptus > Eucalyptus grandis. The sequence continues at coordinate 38,010,133 of NC_052616.1, forward strand.
CTCAGCCTTCCCACTATCTAAGGGCAAAGAAAAACGAATAAGATCAACTGGCTCAATTTCCTAATGGAAAATGCTGTCAGCCCAGAAAAAAACAATAACAATAATGACGATCACGTCTCTCGTCTATCCTCATCTCTCTCTCTCTCTCGATCTCGAGACGCGTTGTCACGAGGATGTATCCATGAACAGGGGAAGGAGAAGGGGCAACGCGAAGGACAATGGGAGGGTTGTTGACGAACGAGATCTGCTCAGGCAACCCCTTTGTTTGAATCCCCATTAAAAATCAAAGCTAGTGCAATAACCAAGAAAGTCAAACGCACCCTTTTTTCCAGAAATCCAATTTGACAGGGCGAGCGGCGTCCGGCGCTAAGCAGTGAGAAGGGACGTCGGTCGCTCAGTCGCTGGCGGCATCAGGCGTCGCGACTGCTGGCGTCGGAGCAGAGGCGGAGACAGCAGCAGCGGCGTCGTGGGTCAGAATCGGAGACCAGCAGCTACGATCGGACGGCCTGAGGACGGAATCGCGGCAGGAACGGTGGCTTCTGGCGTCTGGTTGCAGCGGCGGTGGAGCAGAGGAGGACCCAGCAGCAGGGGCGTCGGGGCTTCTGGCGCGAGCAGAGGCGGTGGGTCGCGAGCGGAGACGAGCTCGGCTCAGATCTGCCTGCGTCGGCTAGTCGGCGACGGGCGTCGAGGCAAAGCACGGCAGCGACGGGCGTCGAGCGGCGTCCGGCGGCGGTGGCCGGCGCTGAGCAGTGAGCAGGGACGTCGGTCGCTGGTCTTCGGGGCAACGTCGTCAGGTGTCGCGAATGCGGGCGTCGAGCGACGTCGGCGACTGGCGTCCGGCGGCGTCCGGCAGCGGTGGCCTTGAGGGCGAGCGGCGTCCGGCGGCGAGACTTAGAGCGGCGTCCGGCGAGACTCTGAAAAACTGTGTCACAACTGAGAGACTGAGAGTGAAAGGGTCGGGACTCGAGAGCACCGAGCGGGGGAGGAGGGTTCCTTTTGGAACCCTAACCGGTTCCGAAACCGGTTCCGCGACCGGTTCCGGAACCGGGATCGCCGGTTCCTGGAAAAATGGAACCGGGAACCGGAACCGGTCCTTTAAGAACCGGGAACCGCGCTCACCCTAATGGGAGTGCATATCAGACGGAAGGTTAAACTGTCGAGAAAAATGTCTATTTTTATTTCACAAAAAATTCAACATTTATAATTCTCAAAAAGTCAGTTATCAAGAAAAAAAAATGACATAGTGAAAGTAACTATGCCCTCAAGGTTGTTATGCAACACGAGTTTAAATTTATTTACAATATAATAAAGCGAAAAGAGAGAGATTGTGATCGCTCAATGATTCAGTATTTGAGTATGAAAATGGCGAATGAGGATTTGGATTGAGAGATAAATCTATGGGCTAATGAAGTGCGAAGAAAAGAAGATGCACTGGAAATCAAAATTACAAATAAAGGAAATGATTTTTGAATCAAAACTGGGTGGAAATGAATGTGCAAAGAAAGAGAGTGAAAATGAGAACAAAGATAGATAGAGAACCCACGGAGAGTGTTGTTGGATGCGCGTCTCTCTCTTGTCTGATGCCTTCGTCCTCTATATACTCCAATGGATGTTTGTGTCTCTCTTCCAAATTGTCCCTCCACTCCGCCGGCATCAAAATGCACATCCCAAGCCCCTTCATCTAGTTCGCTCCAAGTCTGATCATTTCCATCGTTGTAGCTAGCAAAGTTAATGCTAGTTGAAGTGGACACATAAAAAACCTCAATGAATTTATATATATGGGTAAAAGTGAGAACTAACATCAAGTTATTGAGAAAAGAAAACGAGAAGGGAAAAAAAAAGCATTGTAATGGAGATCAGCTGAGTTCACTTACCTAAGAATTGCTTCCTTGCTAAGTTCCCATCATCCTAACAACAAAAGCAGCGAGCAAACACTGCCATACTCATCTCTACCAACCCAATCAGAAGTCCCCATTGTCTTGGTTCGCATGCCTCGAGGGAGAAAAGCTCATGATTTCTCGTTGGTACCATTTGACTTTGCTCCTCACCACTCACTTGACAATCTTGCAAGTCCTCCTGTAGATCTGCTTCGCTTGAATTATCTTCGTACATGAGTGAACTCCCGGCTATTGAATTTGTTGATTCATGACCGACTTCATAGAGTAAAGCTAGGTCTATAAGTTGATTATCTTGAAGATCCACCTTTAAATCATTCCCTAATTGCTTGCATATTATTCGGAGTCCCCAATTTTTCAATTTTTTCGATTTTGTAACGCTCAACTTTACATTATTCCCATCAATTTGACCAAAATCAGTTACTCCCCACAAGTTAGATAGTTTGACATAGCGAAGGTAGATATGTTCCGAATGCAATGGATAGGGGAACTGTTCGTGTATTGTATTCTGCTCTTTACCATCGACGTGTGCGCGCACTAAAATGTTGTCATGTTCAACATCGCCGAGAATGCCACAGAATACCAATCCAAGAATCTTGTCATACAAGTCCTTTGAAACTGTGACAGACACGGAATCCTCTTCAATAGGAAGGACCCATTGTGGCATCTCTCCTTGAGGGAGAACTGTTTTGAAAACAGTATGTTCCTATGACAAAGATAGACCAGTAGAAAGTATCCAAGTTAGTATTAGTAACCAAATGAGAAGATCCATTGATCCTTGCTTGCATTAATACATAAGTCTCATGCAATAGAAATCATTCCCATAAAAGTATAGGAGCCACCGAAGTTACATGCATATACATGCAGAACCTCTTCATACTTGTTTGTATTTTTTCTTAAGCCTTCGGTCTTGCATTTTCTACTATGGCAATATACAAGCACACAATGGACCTAGCATAATATACTCCAGATCAATATGGTGTGTTTGTGTGTGTATGAGAGAGAGAGAGAGAGAGAGAGAGAGAGTATCTAACCTGGTCAAATGAGTCTACCCCATCAGCCAAACCTTTACGGGCAACTTGATGAATTGAGGATAAATCTTCATTTGTTTGTAGAGATTTGCAATTATCCGCATAAAAACTCAAAAACGGGGGAAGCTCGGGAATCTTTTGTAATTGATGGCAGTTTTCAACTTGCAACCTGATACAAACGATCACGCTTATTGATGGATGGAGGAAGGGCAATAATATTGTTCTCCGCCAGATCTAATCCACTCAAGAGGGGAAAACAAGAAAGATTCTCAAGAAACTCTACTTCATACAGATTACATCCTCTAAGGATTAATCGCCTTAAATTTGAAAGTCCGGCCTTCATGCACGAATCAATTGAATTCTCATACATTGGAAACCCGATTAAATTCGTGCAATACTCAACGGCCAAGTTTGTAAGGTTTTGTAACTTATAAATGCTAGATGGAAGATTTTCCAGGTTCTTGCAATCCTTTATATGCATTTCTTGCAAAGCAGCAAGATTTTCTATTGACGTGGGAAGTTCTTTAATAGCGATCCCTTCTAAGATAAGCCTTTTAAAGCCTTCGAGTTTATGTGGAATATCAGGGAACCTTTCAAGTTTCATGCAATGACAAAGATCGAGTGCTTGCAGCTTTTTAGACTTGAGCACATTGGGAAAAACACTAAGTTCAGAGCACTCCCTTAAATTCAACACCTGCAACTTGTCAAGATATGCGATGGACTCATGGGCTTCTACCAAATTTTTGCAATGACTGAAATCCAAATTCTCAATATTTGGAGTATACGAGAGGTCAGGCATGCGAACCATCGACTCGCAATGATTGAATTTGATGTACTTCAAATTTTGGAAGTCCTGCAAAAACAGAGAAACCAACTTTGATAAACACTATGAACTTATTATATATTAAGTAATTGATATATGGAGCAATTTGTTTATTTAAAGAAGAAATGATTTGTCGTGGCGTCCACAAATAGGCCTATGTAAGTTGTTGTACATAGATAGGGGAGTCGAAACTCGTGAAATGGTGGTAATGTAATTTCAGACATCATTCACATTGTCCATGGTTTTATATATTGATCATTAATAATATCATAATTTTTTTGTGGGGGCTTAGCTTGATTGAGGATTATAAAATTGGCTACACAACACGTGGGGAGATTGGGTATCTCAGGGATAATTATATATCCTTGACTGTTACATAATCTATCTTGACCTAGCGTATATGTCATAATTACATATGCTCAGGCCACAACGCCTTTCTTGTGGAGGGAAGCAAGGAGCTTTTGTAGATCGGACAACTTGGAACCCACTAGTCAAGTTTCCGATTGAATTTCTTAACCTAGTAATTAACTTTTCATTCAAAGTTACTTTAAACTGATTTTGCGATAATTAAATATTGTCTTGAGAAATTACTAAAAACTTAAAAACTTTACCAGTACTTACGCATATATAGATGAGCAAATTAGAGCTAACTCTCATCATTTTACATTTTAGATATTATTTGAAAAAAATTGAAAATATATAGATACACAATGCGAAAAAGTTCACAAATAAAATTGGGTTAAGAGTTATTAAAAAATTAGAATAAATACCATTAAAAATCCCAAATCATTATACAAATTTACCTCTAACTAGTTTTCATCTCACAAAAGCCCTTAATTAGAACAATGATGAAATATTTATCCCAAATTAATTTTTGTCTAACAAAAAATCTTTAACCAATACTCCTCACCCAAATCTACCCTCCTTTGGCAGATGAAAATTAGTTTGTGATAAAACTATCTTGCATGTCATGCATGTGGCAATTACAAAATTCAAGTCAAGTGTCATGTGGCAAGCATGCGAATGTAGGCCACATGACAAAACTATGCCACACGCCATGCCACGTGACAACCATAGAAGCATAATGAAGTGCCACATGGCGAGTGCGGATTTTCGGCCATGTGACAAAACTATTCCATTTGTGATGTCATATGGCAATCGCAAAAACAAAGTGAAGTACCATGTGGCAAGCATAGGAATGAAGACTCTGCTAGGTCTGGCTTTAACGATTGATGAATAGGGGATATAAATACTTTCAAAATGTACTTGTGTAAAGATTAAAAAACTTTAGTTTTTTTTTTTTTTGAAGTCATTTCAAGGACAATGAATGCAACTTTGACAAACATTCGGAAGAAAATAAAAATTTCATATACTCATTTCAAAATCTTACTCTAACTTTCTATTAAGAAACTAGTGGAATGCCCCCTCTGGATCACTCACATTGATTTAGTTGTGCACACATTACTGGAAAAGTTCCTAATAAATACTCCACCATGTCCACTTAGAAGTGTTGCTCCTTAAGAAATGATTTAAGCAACTAACAATGCATTACTTGCCTTCAAACCTTCGACTCAACTAATTTTATTGATGCTAGGCAAATCCTCGCCATTTAGGAACGTGCATTGGGTACGTGGCCTACCACTAAACCAGCCATTTATTGGGTGTTTTTATTTCTACCTACATGTCAACCGGTAGGTTTGTCATATTTTTATTTCCCTTTTGTCCAATCACTATACATTCTTTTTAAGTAATAAAGTTCATACATAAACAACCGACAGCAAATTGCATTTTGAATTTTTCACTTGGTAGATTTGATCTGATTTTGAAATATATCTATGTTAGTAGTTAGAGATATTACGTATAAAAAGCATGTAAACTTTATATATACTATATATAAGGTAAAGATGATCTCCTACTTTAAAAGATTTCAATCTTTTTTCTTTTTTATATTCCTTCCATCAAGTATCCTCAGTTACTTATTCTACCTATATTATATAATGGACATATACATGAAATTGATTATTTTATTTTTTATCTCTCGCTATTTCAATATGAAAAGTCAAATTTTCTAATGATGCAATGGCCTTCATTAAAAAAAAAAAATCTCAAATCTTGCAATATCTTTCTCTTTCCACATGTATGTATAAAACTTCTCTGTATTGTATATTTTATTGACAAAAATGTTTCCATTGAGTATTTCTAATGAAGTTTTTTGCTTACGTTATCAAATGTCAATTTTGCTTCAAGTAAAAATATCTCTAACGCAAGTAATTAGGGTCATGTTGAAAGAAAATAGCGAAGTGGTACCTGAAATAGAGGAACACCACTACCTTTTGCTTACTAGTACATACAATATGCATCTACATATAAAAATTATGTAGATAATAAAAAGGTATATGTTGATAATGCTCACCTTAAATTGTTTTAGAACTCCTATGATATTGCCTTTACTCATATCAAGTCCCACCAATTTCTTTGGACCAGCAGAAAATTCTGGAATCTGATGAGTACATCCAGGCCATTCAAACCATCTAAGCTCATTAGGAAGACATATAGGGCCTTGAAAAGAATCTTGCACGTTGTGCAAGATGAGCAATCTCAACCTTCTCATTTTTGTAAAATCTTCAGGACCGATATGCATCTCTGTCGGCTCAGGTAGTTCCAACACTATGGCTTTTATAGCACAATCTCCCTATATATACAAAATTAGGTTATGCATTTTTAGTAATTAGAGTAAAAAATAACTAGCAAAATTTTGATCTTATTCACAAGTCTTACCATGTCACGTGACAGAACATCAGCAACATCATCATACATCCATAGTCTACTACGTCTTCCAGGATCATCTCGACATTCTTGGTTCACAATATCTTTACCCATTGCTTGAATCAAGTCATGCACTTTTAGGATTATGCCATCAAAGCGTATCAAGGACCTCTTAATGAGAGTATCAAATCCTACCGCTGTTAGAAGATCGCAACTATTGAGAACTTTCTTTGTATACTCTCTTTTCCGCCCATTAAAGAAGCAAGCAATGTGGAGAAAGATCTCTTTCTCATTTTCATCTAGTCCATCATAACTCACTTTGAGCACATTATTAATTTTCTTGTCAGGAATCCTAGAAAGTTTCATTAGTGTACTTTTCCATACATCTTCTGTTGTACCACATAATAAGGAACCTAGCACCTCAAGTGCTAAAGGGAGGCCTTTAGCATAATTTAGAGCACTGTCCACTAGATCTGTTCTAATTTGGTGTGTTTGAAAAGCATGCTTAGTAAGTAGATCATGAGCTTGATTGTCATCAAGTGCTTCAACTTCATACACATGATCTTTATCTATTCGGTGGCAAGTTAGCAAATGTTTGTCTCTTGTGGTAACGATGATCCTACTTCCATTACCAAACCACTTGCCTTCTGCTAAAGTATTCAACTGGCGCAAGTCATCCACATCATCAAGGATGAGGAGAACTTTTTTGCGACCTAGTCTGCGTTGTATTAGCTGAATAGCTCTGTCAACATTGGAAACTTCTAATCTTTGTTGTGGTAATAGTATATCGTTTAGTAATATTTCTTGCAAAGTAACTAAACCCTTGGCTTCTGAAGTTTCTCGAACATTTTCCAGAAAACATGAACCCTCAAATTTTCTGAATATAACATTGTAAAGAGCTTTCACTAAACTTGTCTTCCCTATACCTCCTTGTCCCCATATTCCCACCATGAGAACGCCATCATCAGACTCAAGATTTAACATAGATTTCAGCTTAACAACTCGGGAGTCTATCCCAACTGGATGCTTAGCAACATGCAAAGGTGTTTGAGCTAGGTAAGTGGAGATCTTCTTCACAATTTCTTGAATAAGCTTGGACTCATCTCTGACGAAAATGGAAAAAGAAGTTATAGCATCATTTTAGGGATTTGAATAAGCAAATAACCGGCAATCCCTAGCTAACAGTAACAGAGCAGTGCGTCACATTTTCAGATAATCACAGCCAAAACAAGATGTATTCCCACCCAGATGAATTAGACCTCTAAGAGCTCCACACCAATCAAAATAAGTTCAAGGTTTTGACTTTTAGTTTCCAAGTGAACTTGTTCTTTTGATTTATACATGACGATTTACTTATTTTTCGTTCCGACTATTATATGTGATTTATTTATGTTTTTAATCAAGAAGAAGCGTTATACTGGACTTCAAACGGTGATTAAGATTTCGATTCCGAAACTTTTAAATTCCCTGAAGCACGATATTATTGCTTCACGTGGCCTATGAACACTAATTATCCTGTATCACGCGTTGCAAACTTTTTGATTCCTTCCAAAGAAATGGGTAAGTACAATAACACTACTTAACATTTTGTCCATTGGTCGATCAAGTTTTAATCTTTTATTCTGTTCAAATGAGTTTCAGCCGGTAAAGTCCCAGTGTCGATTTTCTATTATTGGAAAAAGCCAAGTGTCTATTGCATGTGATTTTTCGAACTCAATGCCAGCTATAACGAGTTTAGGACGTGGTCGACCAAAATCAAAGATCTATGGAACTCAATTTTACCAAAATGAAACGAGAGGACCTCAATAGCCCACTGATAAAATGTCTAGAACTTTTATTACACTATGAGGAGGGCAACAAGTACCCAAAAGAAAGAGCTACGGACCTTACCCGAATGAAACTGGGCTTAGCAAAAGCTAAAGGCATAATTCTATTATTCGATGCCCAAGAATAGGTTTCTTTTCATGCTGGTGAATTTTAATAAATATTGGTAATTGTCAAAAAAAAAAAACTGTCAAAAAAAAAAATCGGTGACTTTTTCTTTCACATAACTTGTTAGTGACTTACCAATGCTTTCATAAAATTACCAACAACTTTTTATAAATTGCACATTACCCATTTCGTACTAACAGACTAAATTTGATTTGCATAACTTATGACCTCAAATTTACTAATTTTTATCTGAAATTACTAACACAAATTAGAGTGACTCACCACCATCTCTGATAATGTTAAATAATTACTCACTAGTTTTGGATTACCAACTCTCACTTTAGCTACTTATCAATATTTACTTGTTCTTTTAATTTGCCAACTTTTCTATTGGGTTGCTAGCTCTCATTTGAGTTTATTATTGACTTACCAATTTTTCTTAAATTAAGTTACCAACTAATTTTAGGTTAACAATTCTCATTTGAGTTACTTGTCAAGTTTATTTTCTTTAATTATCAAATTTCTTATCTTTTGCCAAATTTTATTTATCTTTCTTAACTACACTTAGATTCACCAATTCTTTTATGAGACTAACTTAAACCTAACACTAACAAGCTTAAGAATTTTCAGGAATCATAAGATGAAGCATCTATACATATACTTCAAGGCATATGTGGGTCGATTTAGTTATTTGATCTATTTTTTTTAAAGACAATATTCGTGCTTACTTGTAAAGATTACTTTTCTTACAAAAAATATGGTCACCACTTTACTTACCCATCATTCAGATGCCACCCAGACAAATTCCCAGCATCAGAAAGAGCTTCCTTCCATCTCTTCACTTTCTCCGAATCCTTCCCGAACTTGGACTCTTGCTTAGCCAAAGATCTCTGATAACTCTCTCTACCCTCCCTCACTTCTCTTGGATCCACTTTGTAAAACACTGGTAGAACAGTGAGGTCCTTTTGCTCCTTGCACTCCATAATTTTCGCCACCTCTTCCAAGCACCACGTTGAGGAAGCATAATTCTCAGAGAAAACGATGATTGCAATGTACGATTCTTCAATGGCCTTCATAAGCAACGATATTTGTTCTCCCTTTTTCAGTTCCTCACTATCCCGAAAAGTGTATATTCCATTTCGGTGTAAAGCTTGGTAGAGATGGCCGACGAAGTTATTACGCAAGTCCATGCCTCTAAAACTCAAGAATACGTCGTAAATCTTTTTGGATTTTGATGAAGAAGCCATTGGACAATGGAGTTTAAGAATCGGCAATGACTAGAAGCAGAAAATTTGAAACTGTGTGTTCAGTTAGTTCATTCACCAATTGATCTTCTTGTTGATTTATTCTTATATTAGAGGACGAAGATGCATGACCTTTTTTTTTTTAGGTAGAGTAGACAAAGAATAATATTAAAACTTTGGAAAATCAAGACCGCATGACACAAGATTCTTTGTGGCCGACAAAAGTAGGGACTAGTAATAGATCACAAACCGACGAACAATTCTAGGGCGGTGGATTCTTGTGATCAAAGTCTATGACCCACTCATAAAAATGACTTTAATGGTTTTCCTCGAAATTTCATCCCCAACTTTTGAGATGATCAAAGTCTATGACCCATTCATAAAAATGACATTAATGGTTTTCCTCGAAATTTCATCCCCAACTTTTGAGATGATCAAAGTCTATGACCCACTCATAAAAATGACTTTAATGATTTTCCTCGAAATTTCATCCCCAACTTTTGAGAAGTTAATTTTTCCTTGCTACATTATAATTTACCACATGACCCCTCAAGAGATATATAGTTAAATGCACAAGCAAGTGTAACAGCAAAAAATGATATTAGATCTATTAACAATAGTAGAACATTGGAAAAACATGGTGCTTAAGTATGGACCGAGATATTTAATAGATATAAACACCTAGACTTATTTTCCGATTCTCTTATTGATCCAAGCTTCTTTGTGGCCTACAAAAGAAGTGGAGAAACCACTGGGGGGTGTTGGATTCTTTTGATCTGGTCATAGGTTTACTAAATAAATAAATAAAAGAAATTGCTCTCTTCCTCAAAATGGCATCCCCAACCTCTGATTGGTTTCTTCTTTACTAGGTAATAATTTAATACATGATTACTCAAGCGATATATAACTCATGTAACGACACATATTTTTTTGCTTGAGACCTTCATTCTTTCACGAGAAAACTAAAATGAATTTTGTCGATAGCGGTGCAATTGGATCCTTAATACAAAAAACTTTTGCTCAGCTTAGTCCCACACTAGCATCTTTTATTGCATTTTTCTGTATTAAACAATAGACACATTTATGTTTTGGCACAATGCATTTAAATTAAACAAAGCTTGTTTCCGTCGAATAAAACAGGGGCTCAACTATGAACTTCAATTTAATTGGCCCGATGGATGTGGCTCAACATGCGAGATTAACTAGACTTAAAAACTCCAAAATCGTAGGAGTTAGCTTCAATTTCATGATAGCGTGATTGGACGCAACTCCAAGATAGTGAAATCGGTCCTAACTCCTTGCTGTGGAGTTAGATATGATTTGGACAAGGTGGATCAAACTCAGAGAGTTGTGGAAGTTTGGATCAAAGGACTTCAAGATGAGGGTTAGATGAGTCGAGGCTGGCCGAGAGAGCGGACTGTTACAAAAAATCAACCGGTTTTTGCAGAGGATTTTTTAAGGAGCAAAATACGGGCAAGAGATTTGGATTACACCTATATATGGCCAAGAATGAGATAAGAGAGGAAAACAGGAAGCGGGTCATTCGGTGATTGATTGAGGAAAATCTGACCGAGAGCTTCGGAGACAGGATGAGGAAAAGATTCGGTGGTTCCTTTTTAAAAAGAGAAAAATACAAGAGATGGGGACTCTTTAATAAAGCAAAACCGATCGTGAGCTTCGAGGGCGGGTGGCTTTCGTGGCTGGGGAATCCAAACAGGGAGATTTTTACTGAGAAGTTGGAAAGCAATGGAAAAGCAGAATCCGCCAAGATTAGATAGCGGGGAGCGGAAGGAAAAAGCTAGAGAGTCAAAAAGTGTATGATTCGTTTCTCACGCTATTTTGATATGAAATTCGCTATGCTTAATCCTTTGCACATGAACTTGTCTAAAGGTGATGTTGCCTAACTGTTCCTTATGCATGATTGTAATAGACAGCGTATGTTTCGTCCATGTTCAGCCCCTTGAAGTATCTTGGACTGACCTTGTTGTTTGTTTGCGTGATTTTGCTTCATCCAGCACGCTTCTATTGATTTGATTTGCTTTTAGATTAAATTCAGTGTTTGTGTAGTTTATAATTTGCAGTTCTCAAAAGTATTCTAATTGTCGTTTTAATGAGAAAATTGTCCAAAAAAATCCTAAACATATAACACACGGCCAATTCAGTCATAAATTTTTCAATTGTCCTTAGTTCTAGCCTTTTTGACAACTTGCCAATTTAGTCCTATGTGTTACGATCAGCGCTGACATTGACTTGCAATTCCTTTTTATAATTTTATGAACATTTTTTTCCCTTCACTAGCCATCACAGGGCCTCATCAATGGCTGGCAGAGGTCGCTGGCCCAGGCGAGGGTTGCCCTCACCGGCCTTAGGTGAGAGACACCGGCAATTGAACAGTTAATTTTGCTTATTTTTCAGAAAATAATGAACACCATAAAAACGGCACTAACCTTTTGCAAATTATCTTAGTAAGTTTTTAGATGACAAAGTATATGAAGGATAACTTTGGTAAAATTATGTGCTAAACCTTGTAATAATAAACATTTCCTTGGATCTTTCACAATTATCTAGATATATATTGAAAAATCAAAACATAGAAATGACATATAAAATCTTTAAATCACACTAAGTTCTTCTTATTATGGCACAGAAAATTTACCATCATATCGAATTTCTCAAAAATCGTTTCAACATCTTCCCTATGTATTATAGTATCCGTACTCTTTGTTGCAGGATTTGTCTTTCTTGTATTAGTGTCTATGAGGGATTTGCAGTCTCCCATGTTGCACATGATCAAGCAATCAAGTTGGTGTTCAAGTCTTATGAAAATTTTAGGCTTCAGGCATATTAAAAATATATGATATAATAAAAATTTCTGCATTGATTAACAAAATCTCATTAAAGTTGTCTCTATATGCGGTGCATAAAAGTTTATATTTGCTTTATCACATAAATCCAATCTTTTGGAGATTGAAATTCCAAATAATAAAACTATTGTGGACTCATGTGGAAATTGGTACAACTAAATTATTAATCATACATAATGTCTCATGCTGAATTATGTGAATCAACATCATTGACAATATGTAGTTTTTACTCCCATTTATATTTAAATTATCCATTCTCAATCATATAAATGTAATGGGCAAGATTTATAAAATTAATGAGCCAGCAATAGCTCATTCACAATTGTTTGTTTTTTTTGTGAGAAAATGTTAGACGCTTTCAAAGCATCATGTCATCAACCACCTACTCCAATAATTCGGTCTGTTTCCGCACGCTTTTCCTCACTGCAATTATTCGGTCTGCTCCGCATGCTTTTCCCCACTCGGTCTATTCCCACGTGCTTTTCCGCAGTGCAATTATTCGGTCTGTTTCCACATGCTTTTCCCCACTGCAATTATTTTGTCTTCGATCTTCTTCGCTCGATGTCCTAGGTGCTTTTCACGACCAAAGTCCAATCTTGGAGGCTGTTACATGCGTCTAATAAGTAAGAAATTATTAAATGAAAAGTATATATATGGTAAACTAAACCTAAATCCAAAAAGTTGAAGAGACTCTCGTGAAGTCCGGCATTTTTAATGGTTCAAATTCAATTTAGTTTATAGACTAAGTTCACTCAATAATTTTTCTAGATAAATAACCATGCCATTACTTCTCAACTATCATTTTGACAATTCGATGGAAATAATACCACTTGTCTAATCTCAATATGCTAAATCTCCTCTATTGAAAGGATGGACATCACATAGGACCCACCTTATCTAATGTGTACGATCCAATCATCCTTTCTAAATCGAAATCATTAAATGAATTTGCGAAATGAGAGGATCATCATATGTTGCTAGCGGATAAGATTTTTAGCGATGCTCCTAATCCCTTGATCGCAATAGATGATCTCGTGGGCAAAGAATGAGTTCTAATTCTCATGATCTATTTAAAGGTGTAATAGGATTTTGCGTAGCGAGTACCTCAAAAATTGAACTTAACCCATGGAAGATTATAAATTCTCATTATAAATTCTCAACTTGAAATTTTTTGTCATCAAATCCAAGTCAAGTTCAAACGTTTTGAGTGTACTATCGGTCCAGTTGTGCATTGAACAAAGTTTTCTTCACCATGAGACAAGGCATCTTCTTTTTCTCTTAGCACCAAAAGAAAACAAGAGTGATGACTTTTAAGTCAAGCCTATGAAATTTTTCTGAAGTGGAGGGAAAAAGTTACCAACTTTACTAGTTAAAGGAATGACGACACTTTGAGATAGTCATGAAGAATGTGAATGCCCATAAGACAACTGGGATGTCACCTTTTGACATGAGCTTCTTCAAACTTGTTTCTTCCTTATACTTGGTGATACACCATGCACCGAATTTAATATACCATCGTGTTTGATAGGAAATTTCTCATTCTTCACTATAAATACCATACAAATTATTTGATAGTTAATTTCACAACCGAAGAACTATAGCCTTGCTGTCTCCGATAGCAATGTATCAAATTCTCACCTACCACCTTGCGTTCAAGTCCCTTAACATTGCCCAAATCTCCTCTCACACGTTCTCTACTTCATTCATCCGAATAATGGTATTACTCGTATACAACACTTACCCCCTCCAACCAAAAGAATTACGTTTGAACCTCAGGACAAGGTCCTTATAATCACCGGTTTTAGTTTATGGGTATTATTACCGTGAGTAACACTTATCCTCTCTTGTGAAAAGATTCGCTTGAGAACCTCTACAATCATCGGTCTCTCCCCTCCCAAAAACCATATATGGAAGCCATCATATAAATTCTCTTGGCAAAAGAATTGCGTGCAAGCCTCAGGACAAGTCCTCTACAATCACAGCTCTCTTCCCCTCCCAAAATCATATTTGGAATTTTTGTGTAAATCAAGTTATCTTGAATCTTAATTATCATGAAGACGTGACAACAAAGAAAAAGAGACCACGAGTTTATAAAATATTTTCCAAAATCAACCTATCCACAATTGATGTTAGTTTATAATACCTTTTTCTCAAGACCACTTGTATATATGTTTTTTGACACTAACGATGTATGCTATAGTTATCAAAAGAAAATTCTAAAAATGCATATTGTTGTTGAATCCAAGTCAAATATGAACGTCTTGAGCATATTGTCAGTCCTGCTGCCCACTTAACAAGGTTTCCTTCACCATGAGGAACAACGTCTTCTTTTTCTCTTAGCACCAAAAAAAAAAAAAAAGAGTGACGACTTTTAAGTCAATCCAATGAAATTTTTCCAAAGTGGAGGGAAAAAGTTTCCAGCTTTTCTTTTTCTCTTAGCACCACAAAAAAGGAAAAAAAAAAAGAGTGACGACTTTTAAGTCAATCCAATGAAATTTTTCCAAAGTCGAGGGAAAAAGTTTCCAGCTTTACTAGTGGAATGATGCTTTGAGATAGTCATGAAGATTGTGAACAGCTAGGAGATAATTGGGAGACAAGGCTTCCAGCTTTGTTATGATGAAAAGGTTAGGCTAACAATGGTAAGGAAAAGCATTAACACCAAGCCGGATCTATAAAGTTGTACATTTAATAGTTCATTGTCATGGACTCATGGTGGTCTTCAATTACTTTTGCATTCTTTAGTATTTGCCTTGCACGAGGGTTTAAAATTTTCTCAACGGATACAAGTACTTCTCTCTTTGCAATTATTATTGAAGGCACCTCATTTTTTACCAATGTTTGACCATGCAAACTATTCTCGGATAGCACTTGCTCCGGTAGAAAATTTCTTGATTTCAAATGTGTCGTAGCCTTGAGTGTTGGAAAAAAGAGTTCTTTGAAATTATGATCAATTGGTGTAATTGGATTGTGCTCTACAAGAACAAAAATGCTCAATTTGCGCGCACCAAATTGCAAGATAACAGATATCACAACTTTTAACCACAACCATCTGATCTTGACAGTGTCAAGAAAATTGTGATTTCCCAGATTAAGTGATGAACTAAGGTATATCTAGTCACAACTAAAGCCCTGAGAATTAGGTTAATCAGAATTTCAATGAGAAAGATATTGTGACTTTTCACCATGACCATTCTTTCAACAAAGTTTGCGGAAATCCATGATCCCGACACTTTTCCAAATATCGGACATAATTTTCAAAAAATTCAGGTCATGAGCTTTCTGTGAATGTGAATAACGGGTGAATAACGGGTGAATTGGCCAGAAAAGAAATGATGGGTCAAAGTTCGGACAAATATAAAAATAGAATAAGTGATTTTTCAAAACAAAAAAAAATGGAAAATTTGTTCCAAGTGGTGGCACTCCTAACAAGCAAATGTCGCATGGCGTTTGCAGCGCCAGGCCCACGCCCCACACTGAGGGCCCTGTACAATATCCCGATGACGGTGTGCAGTGGCCCAATGGCCTTCAGTAAGGCCCGAGGTCCCTTATGCAGCATTATCCTCTACATATACAACTTCATATATAGATAATGTCAACACCACGATGTCCGTGCTATTGAAGAATTTTCTTATTCTACATACAGAGAACAAGATACTGAGTGGGAAAGTCTTAGACTTAAAAGAACCTTTAAATGTTGGTGAACAAGCGAGGGACATGGGATCATCGAGGTGATTAGACAGACCTAATAGAAGGAGAACAACTTTGGTAATATGAGTGCATCAATATGCTTGGAAGGACCTAAGTATAGAAGATGAACAGATTGAGATTAGGTGAAATCGCCAAGTTTGGATGTATCGCGTTGTGAATGAAGTTTACATTATTACATAATAGATAGTACTCCAAGTACCTAGAAACAAAGACCCAACTCCAAATCAATTCGATTCAAATTCTAATTGATTATCATGGGAGATATTCAGCGAAACTCTCGAGCAGCACTTGCCCATGCCTTTGTTACTAAAGGGTGACTGCACTATGATTTGGGCCTATAGGTAATTACATGAAGTGTGATCTCGTCTAGTTGTACCAGTCGGTATATCATTTGGCTAAACAACTCCATAGCCCACATCCCTTGGCCATGTTGTGCACAACCGCAAGTAGTGGCATTCTAGGTGACAATGTTCTTCTCCCTGAGTCTTTTGAACGGTACAACAGCATCATCAACGGCTCCACCCTTATTATACATCACTACAAGAGAATTGCCAACAAATACATCACTTCCCAATTGCAACTTTACAGTTGACGCATGGACCTCCTTACCTCAATCTAGAGACTCTAAACTACAGCAAGAATTTAAAGCGCTTACAAAAGAAGATTGATTAGGAAGAACACTTGTTCTCATCATGTCACTGAACACCTCCAGGCCATCTTCATGCCTACTATTCAAGCCATAACCAATTAGAATAGCCGTACATATGACCACATTCCTATGCACTGCTTCATTGAAGACTTGGGTTGCTTTCTCAATCCACTTGCAGTTAGCGTAGAACGTGATAAGAGAAGCACGTACAAATACGCTAAGGCAAAATCCTGACTTGAAAGCATGACCATGAATCTGCACACCAAGAGGCAAAGACAATGCATTTGCACAGGCACTCAATGCACACGTCAAAGTACTCGGATTGGGCACAACACCAGACTTGAACATTCTCTCAAATACAATTAAAGCTTCTTACTCTTACCGTTTTGGTCAAGCCCACCAATCATTGAAGTCCATGAAATCACATTCCGAGATGGCATTTGCTCAAACAATTTCACAGCATCGTTCACCCTCGCATTCTCACAATACCCATGAAGCATCGTATTCGACGCAGTGAGATCTCTTATGGGCATCTATCTAAAAAATACCCCAGCCCGCTCAACCTGTCCAAATCGAAAGAACCCATCTATCATCGTCGTCAACAAAACAACACGTGGTTCGGGCATTTCATCAAAAAGCTCTTCCGCCGCCGTCAAGTCCCCGCAGTCTAGGCAGCCTTTGATCATCATGTTCCAGCAAATTGCATCTCTCACGGGCATTTCGTAGAACAGTTACGGAGCGTCGTCAAGGCGGCTAGTTCGCACGCGACCCACGATCATCTTCGTGAACGAACGAACATCTGGGCATTGAAATATGTCCAGAACCTCCCGAGTTTCACCTGGGTTGTCGTTCCTAAGGTGTCCAGAGACTGCGGGACCGTCACAGGTCGCATGACTCGCACGTCTAAAGAAGCGCTTGGAGAGTTGGGAGCAGCTTTCGGATGAACCAAGCCACGAAGAAGGGAATGAATGTGGGCAAGACACACGGGATGTTATCTCGTGAAATTGTAAAAATTATTGGATGATCAAGGCTGATATAACAAAGGCATTTAATTTGGTAAATTGAGATTTTCGGCTGACGTTTTGAGGAGAGTTTTTATTTCTTTATTTCTAATTTTTATTTCAAAAATAAAAATGTAGAAAATGTAATGGTTGGAACATAAAAACAAGATAGGAGGAAAAGTGGTGGTTCTAATTTTGGAAAACATGAGATTGAAGTGCTTTGGATATTTTTAAGGAGGAGTTTTTCTTAACCCATTTGTAAATATAGGTTCATAAAAGGATGAGACTAAAGATTTATTTGAGATATAGAAAAATGAAATTACATTACTAAATGGATTTATATTCTAAACTTATTTTCAAAAACAAAAAATAGATCTGTTCAGATTTACAATAACTATCATCCCGAATATACTTAAACAATTTGTGCATGACTTTGTGATATTCATCAGGGGTGTTAAACAATCATTTGTTGGACATCTTCAATAATTCCATATATTTTACAGCATCTCTAGATGGAAACTGAATCCTGAAAAAATAGTTATTCTTGTTTTTTCATATGAGGATGGATACAATGCAGAGTTGCTTCAATTTAGCGGTTTTAAAAGTGGAAAATCGTCTATAAAGTTTCAAGGTCGACCCCAACTGACCAAGTTTGTTATTATTTATAGCTGGATAAACGCTTATTGTCAAATTTTTGCTATGTCAAAGAAGTCAACATGAAATGCTCAGCATTTGTGTAGAGGGTCAGAGAATACTTATGGGGCCAATGTTGCTTGAAAAGAGTTTCGATTGCCTAGGATTGGAGTCTCGTCTCTTGGAACATAACATGTACACTCAAGAGGATACGGTACTGGTGAGGCACGGCACAGCCCGACATGCTTAGGCCTGTGGCTGGACACTAGCCCATTAGGTCGCCGACCGTTAGAGATCACGCATGATACAGACTAGAATTAAGAAGTTCAGACACATCAATAGCATGCCTAGAATTACCTCAGAGTTCGAAAGCTTATAATATATAAATAAATAAATAATATTACAGAATAGGTTGATGACAAAAATTAACATCAAAAAAGTGATGCCTACACAGGGATTTACCACAAATTATCTTACAATATGATAATCAGGTTAAAGCATTAAATGGACTTGTGATCACTGCTGCAACCGTCAGTAAACACATGAACATCAGGGCAAAGACTGATCCGGACATGCATCAAGCTTTCTTTATCAGGTCCCTTGATGAAATCCTGTAATTGGAAAAGCAGTAAATGGCACATGCATTGTCAGTCAGAGTGCACTAAATCATTTGAAGACACTAGAATTCTAGATGTTTAACTACATCCTCATACCATAAATGGAATGCTAATCCTCGTAAATGCTACTCGCAGGGATCTTGCTACTTAAAGAGCTGTCTGACCACACTATGATTATGCAACTTTTTAAGATCTTGAGACAACATAATAACCATTAACTGTTGCTGAGATCACGCACAAAACAGCAGAGAATCTTATTATGCCAGAATCTGCACCAATGATCTCACATCCAGATTTGCACTATACATGTAGAATACAAATAATCACCAAACTATAGTTTAATAGTTATTTTCCGATGAGTTCACCTTAAGAATGGGACCTACCTTGAACTGCAAGTTTGACTTTAGGTTATAGTCAAGGATGAACTGACAGGATTTAAGAACAATGAACAAAATAACCAGAACAAACCAAGAATCAGGAAGAAGAGCAAGGATGTTGTCTAACTTCATCTTTAAAACCTTATCAGTGCCTCATTTCATTGACAAACACCATACAAGGGAATTTACAGCTGAAGGAATACTCAAAAGTCGCATGAGCATCATATCATACCGCCACAGCAAGCAACATTGCCACAGTGCCCTAATCCGTGCCATTCCATTGCTAACAGGCTATAATACAGAAAGGCCACATCATGCAGTCCACTAGTTATATGCACAAGTAACCGATAATCATTCCATCTCTACATGATGTACTTGATGTTCAGAAAAGCAAGGAATCATAAGTTCAAAGGTCTTACCTAGTAGTGCAAAGGCATGAGAAGATTCAACAGGAAGAATCAATGCACGTAGATCTAATTTTAAGCCTGAGTAACCCGTGACCTGTGAGGCTTTGGAGCTGAAAATCAAATATTAACATTCAGCATACATATATATAAACAAATCATAGATACCACAATGTCATAAATTAAAAATGAATGGGAAAGGAGGGTAACAAATGAGGAGAAATAATACTTCATGTAACAAGGTTCAACAAAACAAAGAAAAAAAAAATGAAACAGCTAGATTTTATCATTGCAAAGAAAAATTATTTAACCATATTTTCTGTATGTAATGAGTTTCCAAAGTGCGCTAATTATTGCAGAGGCATAAAAAAGTTATGGTCCAATCGGTCTCTTGAAATACTTGCAATTGAAGAGCAGAAATTGGACAATTGCTCGACAAGAACCTTATATGCTTAGTAATTCACTATAGGGATCAAGGAAGAAGATATTTCTCTCTAACAAGTCCAACCGATGGATTATCAACTATTGAGATACTGCACTTCGTCTTTTTCCTTAACCAAGGACATGACATCCCATTTTTCAAATGGCAATCTGGCTAGGTCTACCAAGTCTAGAGGAAGCTACATGTGATAGCAGGGAATCTGAAAATTAGCCCAAAAAAAGAAAAACTGGGTATCTGAAACTCTAGCTTTTGTTTACTGGACCAATTCTACACCTTCATAGCAATCATTATAGGGCTGAACACCACCCCAGTCAGACAACTGTACTCAGTGTCAGTCTGGATAAGTGTATGCACCATGTCAAAATGAGCACTCTTAAGCACCTTATCCTTGATGGAGAAAACTTTTGAATGGGTTCTCATCCAACCAATGACCCACTAGTTCTATGGTTGCAACTTCACTAGCCCTTAGTCATCACAAAACATTCCATTGGGCCAGCTTGAGAGAGAGAGAGTTGTTCAGCAAGATCTGCAATCACCGAAAGCCCCAGCTACGGTACTTTCTATAGCTGGTTGAGAGAATTGATTGAAAAGTAGAAGTAAAAAGAGGCTTCCTGAATTCTTCTTAACCATTATGGAAGGGGATCAGTGCTAGGAAGACCGCCATATTAGGCTCTGAAAGAAGAATTTTCCTTAAAGGGTCTTTCAAGGAGATGTTGCCAGCAAGCAGAATGCTCAACTTCATTGATCGATAAAGAAAACTTTCGTTCAAAAGTAGAATTTCTCTATTATGCTCATAGAAGCCTCTTAAAATGTACATTTAACTATGGGTCTACTGAAAATAAACTACCATTTCCCTTAGGTTATATAATTTAAATAGGTGCAAACTGCAGTATAATAACATTCTTTCAAACAAAAATTTCAACGGTTAAAATGGTAGATCACAAATTATACCATTAGGGTTTCCTTGTTCATAAAAATCTCGCAGAAGAGAGACGGCTTCTGATGCCATTATTCCTCCACAACATTTGAAACCCTTTGATCCACAATTCCCAATGCTGCAAAAGAAAAAAGTTGGAAAACATTTTATAAATCAGGCAGATGCATCACAGAATGCTTTTGACTCTATCAAACGAAACATAATCATAAATTTCAAGCTCCAAAATTATGATACTTTGTGTTTTTTTTTCCCTCCCTTAACTTCTTGTTTAGATGCATCCTTGGTACATCTCTTGCTTCTTCCCTAGTACTTGAGCTTGCTCTTTCAAAACTAACACTTTGAAAGAAAAAAAAAATGTCCATAATCTAGATTAGCTACTTCATGTACTGCTCAAATCACAATGAAAAAGATCCTGTTTTCACTACGTTTTAACTTTTATGTCAACAAAGTCGGAGTAAAAAGTTGATGAGCTCAGAACAAGCTTAGGAAACATGAAATGTTAGCACATTACAGCATCAGACAGACGAAAAATCGTGCAGGAAACACAAACCATACCCCACAATTTAGCAGGCACATGCTCTCATGTATGCAAGAAGAGACAATTGCAACTATTAGACAAGAAAAGAGATTTCTTAATCAAGTACGTTGCCCATGGCATATCAGAAAGCATAAATTTTCTCATAGTTAGAATATCATACTTCCTTCAAGATACTGTATTTCTCGATTTAAACATGATAGCATTAAAATACATCAAAGAATCTCACTGCAGTGAAAAAAATCAGGAAGAAGAAATGAAGAAACAAGGGGGGAGAGGGAAAAGGAAAAAATAAACTAATGTTAGCTTAACTTGTAGCACTGCCCAGAACTATAAACTTTTAAGGGCAAATAAAGAATATGAAAATGTCTAAGAAGTCACAAAGAATTTAAGAAAAAGGAAACAAAGTGGAAAAAGAAAGAATAAATATAAACTTGACTCCTTGATGCTTCCAGAAACACCACTTTCTTCCATTTAGATGAAGGAAAGAATAGAAAATATGGAAAATTAGTTCCATAAACCTCCATTTATTTTAATGGTTATGTGTTACAATACTCGATGTGCAACAGCTTACAGAATCACTATGAACCCACATCCATCAGTTTTCAACATAAGGAATCAGACACCTCCAGTAAGCTTTAATTGTCAATTGTCATATGTCACAATTTCAAAGTAAAGCTATGTAGATACAACACCAACGACAAAAACAAGTTCAGAAACTGACCTAATGCCTGCCTCAGAGCTACTTGAATGCAATGACAGTATTGAGCCACAGCCTCCAAATTTATCATTTGCACAGCCATAGTATACTTCCTTTATACCTAAAAAGGGTAACAGTCATCCAATCATTTATAAATAAACAAATTTTAGCAGAGTTCAATTTTATTTCAATATGATCAACAGATATACCAATGATCGATAATGCCGCTGCACACATTATGCATGGTTCACATGTCACATAAAGGGAGCATGCTGAAAACTTCTCCGCAACTTCTGCAGCTGTAAATCCAGTCCTCTGCCACTGTATAATAAGAACATCAAGAGCTTCCATCTCTGCATGTCTTGTTGCCTATGAAAGCGAAAGGAGAAAAACAAAGCAAGCATATCAAACTTAGGAGCTTTGTCAGAGAGACAGTTGCTCATAGTGTAGTTTCAACATAAATTTTGGAAATGCATTTCATGAGAAATATGTTTTCTCCATCAAGTTAACTGATTAAGAATATATATAAGATTGATCAAGGCATACATTAAGTCAACAAGTTTTGCTCTACTTGAAGTTACTGAGAATCTCCCAAAGAAAAAGGGGTTTTATTGGATCAGCCACCTCCACCACTTCTAACAGTATTTTTAAATATACCCCTCTAGCAAAATGCCTTTGTTTTTATTAAGCTCCACAAGATGTTAACAGGGCCATAAATTTTTCACATCAACTATCCACAAAATCATCTAAGTAATGTATTGTCACCTCATGACTATAAATGATTAAAGAAATATACTATTAGATAAGAGATGATCTCTACCAGAAACCAGGCTTAAACTAGTTGTGTAAACAGCCATTGTATGAAGAACTCTGCCCATGGAGCAGAATTTTATATCTTAAAAGGCAATACAATGGTCACAATGCATTTTTAGACCACATAAGTATAACAAAAGTCTAGCTACATATGGCTTTAGAGAACAATGTTAGGAACTTCACAAAAGCAGATAAAGACCGTTATATGGTTACAGACACAGCACAATGGCAAACGAAAAAACGTAAAACATTGTGCATAATAAAGCAAGATTATTGTTATTGTTAGCCGCAGCCATATTTTATGAAGAGTATTGGGAACAAAAGCCCTTCCAGCCAAATTATAAATGGAAAATTCAACTTATTAACAGATTTGACCAGATATATTATTTTATTATCTAATAAGGGAGAAACATAAAATGATTGACAATAAACTACAAGTGGATAAATCGTGGGTATCAATTTGGAACAATAACAAAGTGCTTGGCCAAAATCTATATAAGTGAGTGGAGAAGCAATGATAAACATACATTTGGTGTCTCGTTAGTCCGGTTTCTTCCTGCTGCAATAACGTTCCCATCCTCAACAATCACACAGCTGTTTAGTCAAAGAGTCCAATCTGAAATCATTCACTAATTAAGACTGAAATACTAATCATCTTAATTAGAAAATAAAGTAACATATATGAAATGCACCTGGTTACTAAAAACCAGTGTCTTACCCAACTGGAACTTCAAGGCTGTCCAACGCAAGCTTTGCCTTATATAAGAAAAGAAATAGATCTTGTTACTTGTTAGGAGAAAAAAATATGAGAATAAGAGTCAGAATTCTCTCATGCATGCATGCATACAAAAGGCAAATTCAAGAGGAAATCTGCATCACATTGCCAGCAGTAAAAATATTTCAGTATCATTATGCAGCTACCAATGTAACAAATGCATGTTTAATAGTTATATGATCCAGATCTTGCAGGTCCTGTGTAATATAATGGTCACTAACTTCCAAGAGATGATCATCACCACGTGGTCATCCTGTAATACAGATGCAAATCCCACCTAACAGTTAAACAGACATGGCTCTAACAACAGCACAGCAAAAATAAAAACCAATTTGAGAAACTACATGTTGCTCATTCCAGTGTGTCCTATCATGGGTACCTCGGAGGCTTTTCTTTCATTAATGAGGTTTCACTCAAACATTCAAGAAGCTTCCTGGAGTTTTAGCTTCTGGGTCATTTTCCATTACAAATGTTATGGCATATATGGATAAAGAGAGATCCCTAAAACTGTTGTGAAGCCCTCGTAAATCAGAATTGACAATCAGCTTCTTGTGATTTTGTCTCTATTCCACTGAATAACTTATGTAAACTCTGTGTTTCTCGTGATTTTTTCATTTTCCATATCCACACCATTGGGCCAAAGATAATAACCTCCTAACCAGTTATCCATCGGTACAACTGATGTTCACATTATTCTCGCGCTCCAAGTAAAATTGGTTTTAAATTCTCCCAAGGTGCTAAAGTCAAATGGTGGTAAAAGGACTAAATGTCAAGCAACACTTCCTGGTCAGCTCCTTCATTCCTCTCTGGTTTTGCCTCTTCAAGTGCCTCATGAAACCTAACACAGAGTCCTATCCCAATGGTCAAAGCCTCCAACAATTCAACTGTCCTGGCAAACCGATCACCCACTGCATATCTTTATGATAGGTACATACTACACATTCACAAGATGCCTCAAAAGCACCTAAACCCATCCATCCCTCCCTCCCAACCTACAGCACCTGGATCTGCCTTGCTTGTTTTTCCTTTAAACCTAGACTTTCACCTACTTCTTTCAATAAATTGCCACCTATGAAAAGAAAGAAAGAAAACCTATACTTCTAGGGATTGTCGCTGATTTTGCAGCATGTAATGTTGATACCAATGGATGCCCTACCAAGCATCCAGAAACACTTCTTCAACATCTCTTGTCCAAATTCAACTATACATTCTTCAAGTTCCCATGGAATTATAGCACCAAACGAATCGGACTCAAACTTCAGCTCAAGTATTACATCAACTCAATACAATTCAGCTGTGCCAGGCAGTTACCTGATCTATAGCAAGCTGCATAAAACCCAGGATCTCAGGAGAGAATCGGTCACTTGAAGCTATGTTATCAGTTTCCATGGCTTCAGTTGGTGGCAGTGGTCCGTTGCCTCCACTCACCGGTCTCCGTCACCTTCAGTTTGCTAGGCTGTTCTAGGAAGAAGAACTTCTTCTATTCGTCGACTCCTTTGGCAGGTGGCAATCTTCCACTCATCAAAGCTCACTAGAGTCGGATGAAAGGCAAGCAATCGTGATATTGAAAGTGGCGTCGATGGAGTTCAAAGTTTGCCTATGGTGAAGGAAAGGAAGGAGCTTAGAACTTATCAAAGAAAGAAGGTGGAGAGAGAATTAAAAACAAAGAAAATAAATATATAGAAGAAAGAATTTCAGAAATTTATTTTAGTTCTACTTATTTGAGGATATATACTTAACGATGGTTAAGGTGAATTAGTGAAAAAGATAAAAAGGTTCAAGAAGATGCACGCGTGCATAATTAGGTGGTTGTCCATAGATGCAAATGGGTAATTATTTATGAAGTAGGTGGTCCTTAAAGACCAATTATATTTCTAATATGATGAAATGGCAGTTTGGAAAGACAAAACTCGATTTTGACTTAGGCTCTGTTTGTTTGAAGGAAAATATTTTAACAGAAAACTTCTTTTGTCCATTCTTTATTGTTTGGTGTGGGAAAATAAGCTGTTCAAAGAAAAATGACTTCAGTCATCCAGAAAATACCAAGTTTAAAAATAAGGAAAACGACTTCCTAAATTTAAAGGTGGAAGTCATTTTCCAAAAAAACATGGAGCACTATCCGTACCCAAGTGTTTTAACAGATGACCAGGTAAAAAATGGATATTTTGGACTATACGCACTCGAGTGAGCATGCTCATTCACTAGGAGGCCACAGAATTCTCCAGATAAAACTAGCATAAACTGCTCAAATGGGAAAATCGTGTTTCCATGTGATTCGCAGCCTGATATAGAGTCTCAGTTGATGCACCAACCTAGCAGTACGTCAACGCACGCCAATGCAAAATTCGATCATGGACTCAGAGGTCCACAGCCTGACAAGCCCTCTTACTAACTGAGTCCAGAGCAGGAATAAAGCAGGACAATTGCAGGTACAGAATCTATAATTCTGTGCTTGTTTAAGGTCCTCTCTACATCATCTCTAATTCACTGTTGTCATCTGTAGTATACATTCGCAAAGATGCTTATCCAGTGAGATATCCGATGCACTTTTCTCTGGGCAATTTTAATGAGCACCTGGCGGGCTGATTGTAGCAACCACTGTGATTACACATACCCTCCAAGATCTAGCCATCTCCCCATTGAACCAATCCCACAAAACAAATCGAAATGCCCTTAACATCCTAAAATCAAAATCCCAGAATCAGAGTAAATTTCTCTGTCAGTCTGTAGTTTGGGAAAAAAAAAGAGCGGCAGCTAAGCGCAGGGAATGATCATTATGTAAAAGGGCCTGAGAAGCTTAGACATTTATGGGATCCCCAAGATCAGAATGACAAACAACAAGAAGAACGACAAATTTACCCAAAAAAAAGGTCCTTTCTACATCATATCTAATATACTGCTGTCATCATTAGCATATATTCGCAAAAAGATGCTTATCCAGTGAGATGTTCAACACAATTTTCTCTGGGAAATTTTAACGAGCACTTGGCGTGCTAATCATAGCAACCTCTACAATTACACATACCCTTCCAATTTTAGCCATCTCCCATAGAACTAATCCCACAAAAACAAATCGAAACGCCCCCAACATCCGAAAATCAAAATCCCAGAATCAGGGTAAATTTCTCTATCGATCCATTGTTTAGAAAAAAAAGTGGCAGCTAAATCACAGGAAAGACTATCATATAAAAGGGCCTAAGAAGCTTAACATTTATGGGCTCACCAAGATCAGAATGACAAAGAACGACGAAGGAGATCCAACTCATCAAGGACCGCTAGCGACAAAAGAGAGAAGGAAGACGCTACTTGCAGCGCTCGATTCTGTGAAGCAGAGTAATGGCACGGCACAGAGGAGAGTCGCACTGTGAAAAAGAAAACTTTCACTTCAAAGGCAATGCAATTTTCTCGATATTCTGCATGGCCAACTTTTATGTGGCGATCAGACTAGGGCTGTCAATGGGTCAGGTGGGGTCGGGTTTTGACGTTATCCAACCCGACCCGAATCATAAGGCAATGTGTTCCAACCTGAATCGACCCGACCCGAAAAGCATAATATCCAAAGCAATAATTGGGGTCAGGTTGGTTCGGGTTTCAGGTTTACGCTTTTTTTCTATTTTCTTTTTCCCCTTCTCGCCTTTTCTTTATCGTCGAACAAATTTCCCATTGGGTTCCTCTGCTAGTTTTAAGAGATCAACTCAACCAAATTTTGAAGCATCACAATACTACATAGCATGCCTAGGAACTAGATTTATTTGTTAATTATCTATAAGCACATACTGTCAACAATTTATTAAAAAAACAAAAAATAGAAGAATCATTCCAAATTTCCTTTCTAACACTGTGAAATCATCCCTTATTCAGCTCCATCTGGAAAAGGTTAAGCTTATTTACTGACACACTTCCATAGTAAAATGAGACCCAGAGGTCAAACAAGATGAGATTCAAATTCAACTGTGAAAGTGATCACTGGGTAACTTTTTGAGCTTGAAATTCAGCTCTGCTTCCATGATGTTTTCGAACATTCTTTCAAATTAGAAGTACATATACAGCAAACAAGATCCAAAGCTTTTCTTGCCATGAGCCCTTCGTTCCACAATTGACATTTGGCACTAGTCCCACAATTTTATCATTCTATTTCCATTATCTGCAAATGTTGCCTATTCAAAGTTGGGATAGAATAACCCTTTTGAAGCATCAGGATCACACTTTTTAAAAGCGTACAACAACATTGACAGCAAATGCATGCACTTTCAACAAAGTTCAGACAGTATCATAAGTTCTCCTCTTTCCAAAAGACCCCATTGTGGAATGTACGACTTCTCTAACCAAATCAAGACCCTGTTCTGATTGGTTTTTTCGCAGAGGAAAGCAAGATTAGTGAACAGAACGGAGAAAGAGAGAGGAAAGGAGAGATGGTCTAACAGCTATTCTCCCAGAAACCACATAAAAAGCAAACACAGAATGATCACCCGTGAAGAACACACGGAGTTCCAAGCAAAGCACCGTGAGATTCCATGTCGCTCTCTCGTCACAAACATTGGACAGAAAAACAGAGCAAGCTCCGAGCTTTCCAACGAAAGCCCGAAAATTAGGACGAAGGGCGACGAGAAAACGAAAACCCAGAAGAAGGGAAAAAAAAAAAGGGAAGAGAGGGCGGTGCCTGTAATAACGATTGTAAGGCGAGACGATGTACCACCAGAGCTTGATTCCCTGGCTGCAAATTGGGGACGAAGATGGCTCGAAAGAGGAGTGATGGGCGAAGATCTTTGCGAAGCGAAACCCTAGAATGCGAGAGCCAAGAAGAGGGCGGCGGCGGAGTCGACGGCAGCGGCAGCGGGAGTCGATGAGCGGAGAAGGCACAATCGCCGACGGCGGTGGAGTCAACGAGAGGAGACAGCGAGAAGGCAGAGTCGTCGGGGTCTGATGTGTTCGGCTTTGGGTGTGGAGTTTTTTTTTGTGTTTGGTTGAGATGAGAACATGTTTGTTTCATTGTTCAAAGTAAATAACGTATTCACGGCCAAACAATGTTTCAATCTTAACCCGACCGAAAATATGTTTATTTGCTTGTTTTATAATCGTTATCCAAACAATATTAAGACCCAAAATACGTACTCAACTTATTTTATGTTCAGTTGGTGTTTGGATTGTGTTGGTCGGGTTGGATTGGGTTTAGGACACCCCTAATCAAAACCGATTACTTTAAATTTTTTTTTTGGTAAGAACCCGATTACTTTAAGTTGATAGGCCTAATACCTAAGAACCTTTAATTTTAGTTCTTATCCCAATTCCACCTTTTATCTCATAAAAACTTCTAATTTTCAATCATGTCCAACTTTCTATCCTAACCATTTTTGTCTCATAAAATACTCTCAACTTTAGGTTCAATCCTATTCATACTCTAAACTTTTTTCTGTATCATAAAAAAACCATCAACTTTAGGTCCAATTTAATTCCACCCTAATTTTTTTTTTTAGCTTGTAAAAATATCAAATTTAGATCTAGTTTCAATTTCACTTTAATTTTTTTCTCATAAAATATCGCCAACTTTTACTTGAATCTCCAATCTACTCTCCATTAACCCTCCATCCAAATCACCCTTGGTGCTCTTGTAGTCATCAAATGTTCCATCTCTCACGCTTGGGACATTGACAAAGCTTGTACTTTGAAGTTTTTTCATTTATCAATTGTCAATGAGAAATTTTGGATGGATGATTAATATAGGTAGATTTGACTCAAATAAAAGTTTTGTGATTTTCTATAAGACTATAAATATTTTAGGGTAACATTTGGGACAAGACCTAAAGTTAGGGTTTTTCATAAGACTAAAAATATTTGTGGTAGAATTGGGATTAAACCTAAAATTGAAGTTATTTTATAAGATAAAAGGTAAAATGGGGATAAATGTTAAAGTTGAAGGTTTATCAAGGTATTAGGTGTACCAACGAGAGTTGAATTGTGATTATCTTAATGAAAAATAATATTTTTATATAATAAAATGATGTGACGTCTATGTTTTTATCATCAAATTTTTTTATTTTTTTACACTAAATGAAAAAGTAGACAAACCGGCTTGATTCGCAATTTGAAAATTTTGAAATTAGAAGTTTGACCTAATATGCAATATCATCTTTAGATTTTTAATTTATTTAATACAATCCATGAACTTTTAGTACATGCTCAATTTACTCCCTAAACTATATAAAAATTAATGTTGTCCTTTCATTAATCGTGTAAATCGAATTTGCTGATTTTTCTTCGAATTTGATATGTCGAAACAAAAGAAAAAAATTGTTACATGTGGATTATATACATAAGATATTATACTCTTATTAAAATATAATAGTCCTTTTAATTTGTTCAATTTGCAAAAATAATCATCAATGTCAATTGCTAACATGGATTATTATATCCCTGAATTAAGTTGAATATCTTACGTGGATAATCCATGTATCACCTTATTATTTTATATGCCATTCAATTGACCTGATTAAAAGCCAAATAAACAAATTCTGTTAACTTAAATTAATGGAATAATAATATTAAATATCTTATGCGGATAATCCACATTAACCTTTGTTTTTTTTATCTACCATTCAACCAACCCAATTAAAAGCCAAATCAGCAAATTACGTTAACTTAAATTAATGAAAGAATAATATTTAATATTTTCACATAGCCTAAGAATTAGATTGAATATTTACTAAAAGTTCAAAAACAACATTGTCCATCGGACCAAAGTTTAGAAATCATTTAAGTAATATCTTTAGGAAACTATCTTATTCTTTGCATATTTTCATTTGCTCGATGTTTAATTATGTAAGGATTTCAACCAAGTTGTGGTAGAATTTATGAGGTAAATACACTCCACCATTGGTTACTAGGATTAATATCATCCAAAACCACAAACTATGCCTATTGTAGAACCAACACCGCAAATTCATAATCTATTTCTATAATGACTGATACAAGTTTGGAGTTTTAATGATAAGAGACAACAGAAAAATTGGAGTATTGATATCACAATTGGCAAACTCCATAATATAAATTTGGGGTTTTTGAGATATTGATGTCATTGTAAGTATAATTTAAAATTTTATATTGTATTTTCTCCTTTTTCTGAATGTATTTAATTACTTTTCTTAAAATTGGTTATGAAAATTGAGGTGTTCCGCATGAAATGGAGGCTACAGACACATTCTTGAATAATCTTTCACTAACAAGGTAGTTACTTTTATCCTTCCCTTCCCCTATCAATTACTTCTTCCCTATAAAATATCTGAATTCTTCTATGTTTTCTCAGGCAATCGAGCTACAAAAAAAATAGTTAAAATTGGGTGAAATTGTCGAAGTTGATGATAGAAAAAATTCGCAAAATGGTCAAAAGTGAAATCGTTCAGCGAAAAATCACAGTGGCAATTCAAGCACTGGAACTTCGAGTATACAGCACACCAGTACTTCACATATACCGAGTCTCTTTTCCAGGGGAAAACATCACAACCTTTGAAACACCATATAGAACAAAATGGTACGAAAAGCGCTTCGCGTGCACGAGGACTAAGCATCATAACATCCAAATCACGTGAAAAGATCACACCATCCTCTAATTTTCTGACCACCTGCATCCCTATTCCCCGGACACTTACCAGTGTAAGGGATCGAAACCATCAAACTAACAAACTGTTGGTTCTTTTGTTGGGTGTAAGGGATCGAAATCATCAAACTAACAAAACGTCGGTTCTTTTGTTACTGTCTTTCAACGGAACCGATTCCAGTTCTCTCCTGCATCCTAAATGACAAATGTAAGGAATCAAACTTGAGAGCTCACGTTCAGAGGAAGCTCCGACAGATCTGTTGATCAGAATCGACAGAAGGAAAGCCACGTATGTTTCAATGAAGTCTGTCATTCCCTTTGGCCAACATATACACGGTTGTTACAAGGAATGGCGAACAAGGTAATCCAAACCAATCAAAACATGAATA
The DNA here is from genome assembly GCF_016545825.1 of Eucalyptus grandis. NCBI lineage: Eukaryota > Viridiplantae > Streptophyta > Magnoliopsida > Myrtales > Myrtaceae > Eucalyptus > Eucalyptus grandis. The sequence continues at coordinate 38,042,259 of NC_052616.1, forward strand.
GGTGAAAGTTCATTCTGCATGAACAAATAATCTAAGAGTGACTGAGTATAGAACTGCTCCTGAGCCGTAGCAAACTGCTGCTGCTAACTTCTCGGTTCAAGTACTTTAACGTCGTTTGCTGTGACTCGCAGTCTTAAAGCAAGAAAAGGGAACTGAGAGGAACTCCTCAGTCCCGCATACAACAGACCTTGAGTAATTTCACAATGACCGAGCTAAGTACCCAGTTATTTAGATAGGAAAGATGTAAGTATCCGGAAGTAACAGCTAAATTTATAGAAAGAGGGAATGCAATATGAGTATGGTCAAGTTCTTCGGCACTAGCCTAGCCTCAACGGATACAATTGAGGCCTCAAAGAGTTGAGACACTCCTCGATAAGCATGTGAATACTGCTATACTACAATGCCTTGCTTCTACAGCTATAGAATGCAATGGATAGCTCTTCTTTGCCATGGAACCATCATACCAATTTTCCAGGATACGGGAAAATGAAAACCTGAAAATTATGTCCTGGATCCAGTTATGAGATCGAGCAATCCACAGAAATTCATCCATGAAGTCCTCCGCACCACCGTTGGAATCATCGGTACCTCAGGCTGCAGAGCAAAATGCAACAATTTATTAAGTGACTTCCATTTCCAATGCATAAAATTCAAAATGGGTCATGAAATTGGGGCTACACTTGATCAAAAACAAGCGAAGTACCGGCTTCTCTGCCGAATTCGCCATGGGCAAAGTCTCGCTCTCCATTGCAGAATTCCTTTGCAGCCTTAAGCCTTTCGATGGAGACGCTTGTGCCCTCCGACTCTTCCTCGGTTTCCTCCTTCTCAACAATCTCAACTGTAAGAATACCGTTAGACTTTAACTCACTTCCTAGGCCATCGTTTTCTTTGCCGACAGCTTCCTCAACATCCCTCCGCTCAATCCGTAAATCATCTCCGGCTTCCATTTCGTCACCAATCTGAACAGCCGCATTTGGCTCTAGAGGCTTGTCCGTAGATGCATGCGGGAAGGGTCGGCGATTCTCCATTCTTCAAACCTCCTTGCCCTCATCGAACGAGTGAGGGTGGTCCTCAGATGTCGGGGAATTACTCTGGACACCGCCATCACTATCCTTCTCGTTCTCATTCATCAGATCACCATTTTCTAATCCCAAAAAGTACCCCAAGATAAGGAAACGAATTAATGAAAGAAATCACCGAATATCCAACCCCACAACCAAAACAAAAACCCAAAAAAAAACTCAGCATCACAGGTTTAAAGGGTCACGAGCTAAATCAAGATTTGAAAATTTTGAAAGATAAGCCATCAGATAAGCCATCACTCATCAGATCACCATTTTCTAATCCCAAAAAGTACCCCAAGATAAGGAAACGAATTAACGAAAGAAATCACCGAATATCCAACCCCACAACCAAAACAAAAACCCAAAAAAACTCAGCATCACAGGTTTAAAGGGTCACGAGCTAAATCAAGATTTGAAAATTTTCGAAAGATAAGCCATCAGATCAGCCACACGCAGAGACAAATGCATGAACATCTAGCAAAACCAAACGACATTGGCGAGTACCCACCAAACGAAATTCACAGGAAAAAGAGAAGGCGAGAGGTGAACGATGCAATTGATGATAGAGCGAGATCACCGTGAGAGTTGCTGGCGACGTGGCTCTCCAGCTCCTTCTTCTTTCTTCCTGGCGGCTTTCCTCTCTTAGCAGCAGAAGCCATGATGGACACTGCCTCAAATCTCGCAGCCTACTCTCTCTCTCTCTCTCTGGGAATGTCTGTATGTCTGTGTGCGAAGAAAACAGGGAAGTTTTCGTGAATACAATGAAGGAAGGTTTTATAAAGAGAGAGTAGGTGGAAAGGCAGGTGGGAGACGAGACCGTAGGAGTGGCACTTGCTGAAGCTTGTCGTGTGCGCGTGTGAATTTTCAAACCCTTTCCCTCCGCTCCTCTCCGAAAGCATCCGATGTTTCCCACGTAACGATGGCGTCGGCTTGGTTTCCTGGAAAGTATTTTAGGTGTTTTATCACACGCGACTCATGCGATAAATTGACCAATTGCATAATCGGCGTCATCTTCATCTGATCTTAACGCTTAGATCCTGTTTAGTAACCGGTCAATTCTTGACTGATTTTGTATTCTTTTTGTTTTTTAGAATAAAAACAAAAATAAGTTTGTTTAGTAACATCGATTAATTTTTATTCCTAAAAATAAATTTGGAGTAAAATTAAGAAATAAATTAAAGTTATTTATTTGTTCCCGAAAATAATTTAAGAATCAAGCAATTTTCTTTTCTTTTCATTATTTTCTTCTTCCTCCTCCTCTAGTCGATCACCGGCCCTTGGCAAGGCGGGGCAAGCTTGGCTTATCAAACTCTCTCAAATGCTCAAAAACTTGTCCAGAAGATAATTAGAAAAAAAAAATTTGTACGTGAAATTATTTATGAAAACAAAATTGTTACCAAATAGACTTTAAATTTTAGAATATTAACTCTTGATTAACTTTTTACCCCGCGTGACATTGTCGCTTGGTAGAACCATCACATGAAAAATCTTCTCACTTATACTGTTTGCTTTGGAGGGGCCACGCATTTACCTCGATGTTCAACAACTTTAAACTTTAAATTTGTTACAGCTTTTAATCATCTACCTTGAATTTTCAATTTTTTCATAATTAAAAACATAGGAAAAGTAAGGGCATGTTTGGTAACCATCCAAACAAGTGCCAAATTCCGATTTTGTTCCTAACCGCCGCCTAGAATCGCGTTTTAAATTTTTTTCCCTGAATAGATTGGAAATAATGTAATCAAGAATAAAAAGTTGATTCTTGTTCTAACGAATTTGAGAATCAAAATCAATAAATTTTCTTCTTCCCTTCCCATCTCGCGTACCGCCATCCACCACGCCCGCTACCGTCCGCCGTCCGCCACCGCCGGCCGCGCCGTCCGCCGGTCCGGCGAGCTCGCTGGAGGCTTGCCGTACTGGGGGAGCGAGTCCGCGAGCTCGCCAGGATGGGTAGGGGCCGGGCGAGCTCGTGATGCCCACCTGGGTGGCTAGGCGAGGCTCGTGCCCCCGCCGCAGCCGGCAGCCTCGCCCAACCCCGACGAGGTCGGCCCGGCCACCTGGTGGGGGCTCGGCCTCGCGAGATCCGGCCTCGCCCGAGCCTCGGGCGGGCAGGCGAGCCCGCCCGCTGGCCGTGAGCCGGCCGACGAGGGCCCGCCGCTGGTGGCAGGGCGACGCTCCAGGAGGAGGTCGCCTACGTAAGAAGAAGAAGAAGATGAGAAAAAGAAAAGAAAAAGGAAAAAAAAAGAAAAAGAAAAGAAAAAAAGGAAAATGAAAAGAAAAAAATGAAAAATGAAAAAAAGAAAAGAAAACAAAGGAAAAAAGTAAAAAATTATTTAAAAATTAAAAGAAATTGATTTGGAACAATTAATGAACACGATACCAAACGCAACCCTATTCCGAATCGAAATTTGGACAATTACCAAACTATTTAAATGCTGTAATCGCTTCCCTAATGTACAAAAAGCACCGCCCGATCGTAACCGCCCGAACGTAATCGTTACCAAACGCGCCCTAAGATATTTCGGGCCGAGCCATTTGCGTGCTCGGACATCGACACTAAAAGGCCCGGCTCGAAATATAGAATGCAGTGCAAAGCCCAGAAGCTAAATAAGGGCCACTCGGGCCAGGTAATTTGCAGGATTTCGCATTTTCATTCGCACCCATATTCACGTTAAAAACTTTCGCGTCATCATTTTCTTCTTGTTTTTAGTTAGTAAGTGATAAAAAGTATGACAATTGGGTAAGATTTGGCGTGATTTGGTGGATTAGGTATACGACATATAAGGACAATTTGAACATGAAGGTTAGTGAGGTTTCATTAATTGGGTCTCTAAGCAGTGTCATTGTTTTGTATGGTATGGAGCTGTGATATTTGGACGCAACAGTGAAGCAGGTTTTTATGTACATTTTTGTTGATTAGTGCGGTTATGACGTTTGCTTTACGAACTAAAGCTTGTTATTCAGAAGTTAAAGAATCTTTGGAAGTGAATCAATCATTGGAGTCCGGTTTTGTCGTAGGAACCGGTTGAACATATGATGACCCCCTTCGAATAGGGTGGGAGGGTCTCAAGAAGAGAAGACAAGACAAGGTCCAAAGCTCTGAAGAAGGATTTGGGACTAGAGGAGGTTTAAGAAGACATGGTTCAAAGCTGCAAATTTCCTTCCACTTCAGCAAAACATTGTTTTAAGTTTCTTTCTTCAGATTGTTTCATACGTGTCCTCACACAGCCTCATCTGTTTAAGTTCAAGCCGACGCTATGAGCTGTCTGCATTGTAACGAAACTGTCTGCATGAAATTTGGTTAAAGCATCGCATGCGAATCAACAGAAGCTCTTGCAATTTACATTTTATTAGATGCGATCAACGTTGTTGCGCCTTTCATGCGGATATATAGATTCGTTCTGTGCATATAGGAGGACGATTTGGCCAGTTTGAACAAAAGGCCTTCAACGCCCTGGCGAGTAGACGATCAAGGATTGGATCCATTCGTTGAAAGGAGCAGGGATGGGGCTGGAAGAATGTAGAGAGATGAGAAGAAAGAATCGGAACATCTAATAAAGAATCAAGCGCAATGACGTGACAGGATTCATTATGGCCGATCCCACTTAATGGATAAAAGCTTGATTGTTGTTTATTACTGTTAATTAGACAAAACGAAGACAAAAACAATCAAATTGACAAACAACAGGCACGCAACTAGAGAAAAGAAACGGAAACTGGGAAAAAGATTAGGTAAGTTGACCAAGGAAGAAGTAGAACTGCGTGCAAAGAGCATGGACCACCAAGTAAAGGGAATCCAACAAGGCTGAAAGACAAATTGATGGACCAGACCTAAGGCCCTCTTTGGTATGTGAGAAATTATGATTATGTTACGTGAGATACATTTCATCAAAACTCTCTGTTCAGTATATATTTCAATTCATTCCAGGGTAATCACATGTGATTCTGCAGTGATAAAAATATATAGGCCAAATGCATTTTCAAGAAAAAACAGAAATGAAGACAAAATATTTTCATTTCCATTGTCTGTGAAAATGAAAACTGAAAATGCGATAAAATACAATGTGAATGGTACAGATCTTGATCAAGTTAATAGCGGAACTACTAAATAATAAAAACCCACCCCGGCTCTGCCCCGCTTCGACCCTGCCTATCCTCATGTAAGAATCGCAGACAAATAGCTTTGATATAATTTGCCATGTTACCTTAAGATAAGTGAGGGCCAGAAAAAAGAAAAAGCTCTGAGATAAGTTCCAAACGAAAGCAAAGACAGCTCTGGCGACCATGAGCTACTCCCTAACAGTTCTTTCTCATTCAATGCCAATAACACAATGGATGGCTCATTCAATTGCCAGCTCCTTCAATTTGATATTGCTTTACCTGGCAAGATCAACTTCCAACAGGAAGAGGAATCTCAGAACGGTTTCTTTTCAAAGGAGACCAGCTCGTGACTCCGCCTTCAACTTGTGCAGCTCCTGTTCTTACCTGTAACAAAACAAGAGCATAAGAGAACCGCACAATTATAAGCCTCATAAGCACAGGAGAGGTTACAAACAGACCAAACAATTACTCGTTTCACTAAAGCTTCCACCACAAACAATGGGCTGTTATGATCTAATTTCCATATGGTACGAGGTTTGGCTTTCTAATGGTAAATCAGGCAAGAGGTACACGAATGCTAAACAGTGAAGTTCAGCTAAATTATCAATCAGATCCATCGGCCTTTTGTAGTCTATAAGGAAAGAAAGGACATAGAGGGCCACATTCTCTCAGTGTTCAGTTATATTTGGAAGTGTCTTCTATTGCAACAAATTTCCAACAATCATGTTAAAATTATTCTATCAATCATTACCGGTCAAGGATTCTTCACGATGATTATACCCCATAAGGCTCTTTGCAATGGGAAATTTTATAACAAGCGTTCACTTACACAATAAATGATGAATGGGTACTGTTATTGTTAATGTAAATACCCATATGATAGTGCCATTTTCCCCAGTTTCATCAAAAGATTTCAAACAACATTATTCATGAGGAAAACAATAATCTCTCAGTTCTCCTTCAACAAACAATGTTTCAAAGAGAAAGGGAATGCTCTCGGATAAAGGATCCTGTTGGGCACTCCTTGAGCCTACTATATAATATTTTAAAGCATCATAAACTGTAATGCTCCCTTAATTAATTACTTAACAATTACCCTAACGGCACCATTCGACAGATTCCGAGCAAATAAAGAGAAAATGTCCTGTGATCTTTTTCAGACAATTAAACTTCAAGCACCAACCAAAATTCAGACAACTTATTAAAACTTTTGAGAAAAGTAAAAACCAAAACAAACCTCTTTAGAAATTGTAACACTATAGAATGACCATACCTCTAGCCTCAGTGTTGTTTTTGTCATGTCATGAGCATCTTTTAAAGACTGAGCTCCAAGATCTTGGAAACCTTTGCTTAACAGCTTGCATGGTATAAGGGACAAAATCAAGACAGATCCTTTATCTGCAACTGCCCCAACCACCCCCTGGGCAATCTTTAGTTTGATGTGTCACCCAAGTATCTTGCATCACTCCCTTTAGTCATCGCCTCAAGTGAACCCATGCCTCGGTACTTTTCAATCGACGGCCATCCTGAATAAGCCAAAAGACACTTCACTAAAATAGGACAGAAGAAATCATCCATAGGAACCAAAAGAGTTCATACAAAGATCATAAATGCAAACTTTATCTGTTCAATTGCCAAAAGGTTTCTGCTGACACAATAATTTTAAAAAAGACCAAGTCTACAAACCAACTTTTCATGTGACAGCCAAATCAACACTTAGACTAAATCAATTTTATGCATTTGTATCAATTACGTGATGCACACGGTAGTTAATTCTGCTGCGAAGCTAGATAAAAGCAAAATTTTAACCCTGTATCCATTGGGTCACGTGACAGGACAAGCTGACATGTTCCAAAAAGGATAGCCATATATAAGAAGTAGTTTCTTTTTGCTGGCTTGGGAAGGCAAGAGGTACCTGTAAGTCCATGTAAACAGAAGTTATGAAGTATAACGCATGCCTGCCATGTTAACCCCAGGAACGCAAATGACATATCAAATATTTGTTTGGATCTGTTCTTGGACAGAAACTAATAGAATTCTCAGCTTTCCTTTTTAAGTGCTTCTGAAAGATTTTAATCAAATTACTGCTAAAGAAATAACTGTATAATTCCTAAGCCAAAAGTTTGGTTTTAATAAAGGTTTATGATCTCAATTTTTGCATTTATTTCTTCAAATGCTAGAGGATACAAAAGACAGAACAAGTGAAAGCTTCATTTTGAAACTCTAACCAACAGAGTATCTATGCATAGGAAAGTTATAAAAAATTTTAATTAGAGATCACGTGAAAAGGAAATGTTCAATTGACCAAAAGTAATTCATAACCACTTGCAAACAAGACATAAGGTTTCATTCTCAATAGTAAGATGTAACATGGTGCAGAATACAAAGACATAAGACTCACAAAACGCTCCAGCAAGATATTCAAAGTTCTTCATCTGACCACACCACATGTCAATACCAAAAGAGATATATAAAGGAAAGAGAGATCATTTTTCACCAATGAGACAAATGTGGCATCTTCTGAGAGCAGAAAATTACACTTAAACAGTAGTAAGCACCAGGAGCCTCAGCACTTCCAGCTAGGAAGCTTCCCATCATCACAGTGGATGCCCCGAGGGACAAAGCTTTGACGATGTGCCCTGAGTTCGAAATGCCACCGTCAGCAATGACTGGCACACCATATTGAGAAGCAAGGGATGAAACCTTGTAGACAGCAGTAGCCTGAAAAGTTTACACAAATGAGGTAATTAAAGAAATCTTAATCAGAATGAGTGCTTAAGGGAAACAATCTAAATGAACATTAACGATATTACTTCAAGGACAGTACTCATGCCATCATCTCAGCACAACAGTAAATGGAAAAACAAAGAAATAGTCTATAAAGAAGTTATACCTGTCCACGTCCAACGGCGCAGACCTCCTGGGTGGTACAAATAGAACCAGACCCCATGCCAACCCCTCAAACCATCAACCCCAGCCTTGATCAAATTATCTGCCTGGTACATTGTGACAACGCTGCCACCAATGACATCCAACTCAGGGCACGTTTTCTTCACGTACTTGATCATGTCAATCTGATAAAGGGAATTTCCTGAGAACTGTCGAGCACCACCACATTGACACCAGCCTGATGAGTGCTGCAGCCTCTCCTTATCGGCCTCTCTTGTCCAATTGCTGCTCCCACCATCCACTCTCCATTTGCATCCACTGAACCCCTCCCACCAATCTGGGGTACCCTCTCAACCTCCACATCCCTCTCCCTGCGACATCTACTATCTCTCTCCTCCCTTCACTATCGGCGTAAATTCATTCCCTGCCTTCTCCTCAAAGTAGCAAATCATCTTTGCCAAATCACAATCCCAAGGGGCCAAATCAGAGGACTTGACCATGTAATTAGCCAACCGTGTTTCCTTGTCTGTGAGGTTCATCCAACCAGACTTGGTCACATAGCCCACCAACTTTCCACGGCAATCACCGGAGTCTGTGACCAGGATGCAAGGAGCGTCAGCAAAATACTCGAGGGAGATGATGGAATCGGAGGGGGATCGAAAGACAGGATTGGAAAGGACTGGGAAGCGGGAGGATTTGGCCGCTTTGACCAGGGAGGCTTGCTCAGAGGGAGGGATATTGGCATGAATGATGCCAATGCCGCCAAGAGCCGCCATGGCTCGGGCCATGGAGGATTCTGTGACAGTGTCCATTGGTGAGGAGACGCATGGGATGTTGAGGGAGATGTGGGTGAGCTTGGTGGAGAGGTCAACCTGTTCCACTGGGAATCCTATATACCCCGGGAGGAAGATGACGTCATCATATGTGTAGGAGTAACCTGATGGAACAGCTTCTGCGCCGAATACCCGTCCTCGAACTCCATTATCCTGCAGTAGTAGTCAAACCAAACATGATCATAGAACTCCAAATTAGACCTGCGCGTTTGGCAGGCTTCCTTTAAATTCAAGATCAAAGTACAAACTTTACGATAAATGCACATAAACGCATTGAGTGGTGAGAATAATGGTAACTCTGAACACTATTATACTTTTTCTTTCGCACCAAATATAAAGCTGAAAAATATTTGTCATCGTTATAACATTTGAGTGAAAAAACAACATTAACATTTCTACTTGTCTTTCACAATCCGCCTCTGTTTTTCACAGCATCAAGTTCTGTCCCCTCATAATCTGAACAGATTACATCAATCTAAAGCCTGCTCTTTACGATCATCCAAACTTCGACCACTACTGGGACAACGAAATTAGGCAACCGCCGAAATGCTAAAGAACAACGTACGCGCAAACCAAGAAAACCTTGGCACATCAGATAGAGCGACAGCAAGAAACGTGACCCATGAAACAAAAGCTAGAAATCAGCAAAAAGAAAAAAAGAAGAAGAAAGATTTGACCCACAAAAAGAACTGAAGAAAAAGAAAGGGAAAAAACCGATTGATACTTGATGCAACGCCGGAGTATGAGTCGACAAGCACGAGCGGTGGCGGCGGCCGAGGCGTCAAGGAGGGCCGCGACGAGCCTTGGGGTTAACGGCGTAGGCAGGCGGGTCGCCGCCGGCGAGCTCGGCTTGTGGTGGCCTAACGTCGCGGCCGGCGGAACGACCGGAGGAGAGAAGGAAAGAGATGGGATGATTTGGGAGACGGGAAGAGACGGGAGTTCTTGAAACGGTGGGGTTTTTTTTTTTTTTCTTTATAGGGTTTACATTAATTTCATTTTTTGCGTCGATATTTCACGAGAAAAGTAAATAAATAGAAAAAAAGAGAGAAACCGAGGGTTGAATTTTTAAACGGAAGGCCTGCCCCGAGGCGGGAAGAGACAATAATATACCGTCACCAGCTTTCCCGCCCTGACCCCACCCTACCTTTCGCGGATGCCCCGATCACGTGCGACCAACGACGGTCACATGCCAATTTGAGCCCCCAAGGAGGGGTGACCGGTTCCTAGTTCACTCCGGTTCCATTCCCGGTTTGGTCCGGTTCTACTCTAGGAATCGGGAACCGGACCTGGAGGATTTGTTTCCCATTTTTTGGGATTAGGGATTGAACCAAGCGGTCCGGTCTGGTCCAATAAACTGGCCACTTAGCAAAAAAAAAATATTTCAAAAATACTATAGTAATTATTATTTTAAGATTTATTGCTATTTTTAAGTAATTAAAAATATATACATTTTTTTAAAATAAAGCCTGGCTCAAACCGAATCAAAATCACCAGCTCCATTTTTATGAAATTGGGAACCGAACCAAACCTACTGATCTTATTGGGTCTCTAAGTGGCTCCCGCTTTCGAAAACCAAATAGCAAAACACTCGGCAACTCATAAAAAGTTGTGTTTGTTTCATGCGAAAAGTTCAATAATTTAAAATATTTCCGTAAAAGTATTATTTATATCCCTTACAAAAATGAATTAAATAAATTTATTTTTATTGTCTATAAAAATATGTTCAGATATATATTATTATTATTGATACTGAAACTGTTTTCAATGATTAATGATTTTAAGCAATATAAACAATTACTTTATCGATAATATTTTCTAAATCTTTATTTTCCTAAGAAAACAGAGCGTAAAGTAGCTTAAAGTGAGAGACCTCACTCTTTGCGAGGTGGGTGGTCCTGTACTGAATCATGGCATCGCCAACACGAGTTTGTATTCAGTAGCCGATGAGTTATATCAAAAACTAATTCTATGTAGAGATGAAATCAATTTTTTTAAAACATTAAATAGCTAGTAAGTCTTACCGAGTAATTATATTATATAAATTGATGCAAAAATATAATTTTACATCATGAAATAAGAAAGATGATTTTATTTATTTATTTGGAAATATAATTTGCAATGCTCTTTTTTTTTTTTTTAAAGAGTCGATTTCAAACTTGAAAGTGTCATATTAAGCTGAGTTCGAGTTTGAGAAAGCCAGATTAAAAAATTATGTTAAATTGGTCCGCGTCAATCAAAACCTCCACATTATCGGTCGCACTGAAAAGATCTCGAAGCTTTGTCCCTGCACTTAAATTTCGAAAGCAGCTCAAGATCTTTTATTGTAATCGCGTGTCTTTATAGAAGTTTTCATTCAGATTCGAATCATAAATTTGAAACAAATCGTTATTAAGATTGACATGCGTAGGGTGTCACCCAAGATCAGATGAGCATAGAGGATCTCATCTCTGGCATTTGCTTGATTGAGTAAAATTTACAGACCGCAAAATCTTGCCCATTTATCAGCGGTGAGACTTTTTTTTGGTCTCACTTCCTCTCTTTTGTCCATATGCAGGAAAAATACCAAAATATTCCTAAATCTTTTGTATCGGTCGATTTAGTCCAAACATTTTAATTGGACCGATATAGTCCTAAATATTTTCACATTGATATCGATTCGGTTCATCCCGGCTAATTTAATTTAAATTGCGACGCGCCACCAGCGATCTTATGTGGCACAATGTGGACAAATTTTATAATTATATATATATATATATATATATTTTTCAGATTTTTAAATTATTTTTTTTTTCTTTTTTTCCTTTCTTTCTCTTTTTTTCTCCTTAACCTTAGGCCGGCGCGAGATGGGCCCCGAATGGTACTAATGTGAAAATATTTATGACTAAATTGATCAAATTAAAAGTTTAGGATTAAATCGATATCGATATAAAAAGTTTAGGACTATTTTGATACTTTTCCCTACATATGTGTACACGGTGCTCAATCGAATTCCAGACCTGATAATCTTCTGCCTCACTCATAAAATTCCTTTACCATCAAGGCCGCATGTTTGTTGGTGACTTCGGGGGGTGTTATCGACCGTCATTCCACTCTTTATTGGAATTCAACTTTGTATAAGAATATAAATATTTACTTATAATAAGGTATTTTGTTGGGTCAATTCTACCATTTCCTTCTTTTTCATAGTTGTAAAGCTTTCCATCTACATTCTAGGCGTAAAGCACGCGTTCAAAAGGTTTCACTAGGGCGTGCATGGTTGCACTTTTATTTTTTGTTAATGAACAGATTTTCGTTTTGTTCGGAACAAAAATAATATTAAACGCGTTTGTTTGCATTTTTGTTCCAAATCTGTTTTTTTGCTCCGGGAACAAAATTAAAATCGTAAACAAGAAACAAAAACTTGTTTCTGTTTTTGAACAAATTTTTAAGAACAAATTTTCTCTCTCATTTCTTTTATTCTCTTTTATTCTTCTTCATTTCTTATTCTTTTTTTCTTTAGCCGGTCACCGGCAGGCCATGGCCGGCAACCGGCCGTCGAGGGCCGGGTGACGCTGTCGAGGCCGAGCTCGCCGACCATCGGCGAGGCTCGGCTCGCATAGGCCACCGCCGGTGTAGATGAGTTTGGGCGAGCTCGGCCTCACTTGGGATTTGGGTGAGCCCGAGCTTGCCCTCAAGGCGAGGCCGAGCCTGGCCAACCAAGGCGAGGCTTGGCCTCGTCCGGCCGGCGAGCCTCGCCGTGGGCGGGCGAGGCCATCGGCCAAAAGAAGAAAAAAAGAAAAAGAAAAAAAAAAAGAAAAAAGAAAAAGAAGAAAAAAAGAAAAAAAATAAAACTATTAAAAAATTAAAAAAAAAAAAATACAAATTTCCCGTGTTTTATAATTTTTTTATTCCCGGAACAAGTTTACTAATCGTAACTACGGTAAAATTGTTTCCCGTATTGAGAAATAGTTTTTTATTTGTTCCCTAAATTACTTTTGAACATAAACACAAACAAAATGCGCCCATATCTTCCAGCTTCTTCTTATCCCAATTGAAGACTACGAAAGATACATCACCATGAAGAAAGAATTGGTGCATCTATGGTGCCCCTTACTTTAGTAAGTCGTCATAGGTCCGTGTGAGCCGTTGGATAAAATGAACCTCACATGAAATTTACTCGATCATTAGTGCACGTGAGCTGAGCTCACATTGGCTGCACCTAATTCGTGCTCAAAATTTATAGTTATGTCGTCTATTATGCGACAACTCCAAAAGCATGAACACGAGCTCCAACAATAAATCAAAACACGCGCTCAATGAGGATCAAGATGCTCACTAAGCCTCAAGCACTAAATAGAAAGATAGTTCATAATTCAAAGTTTCATGGAGTTGGCGATTTTTAGGGAACTTATACAGTCAAGTGGAAAAAAATATTAACTAGCTTGAAGAAAGTAGGTTTATTAGGAAGTAAATGGCTAGATGGTAACATTTCTATAAACAACAAAAATGTTTTTTGTTTATTTATTTTTATAAATGATAACTTAGAACCATTTTTTGAAAAATGTTTTTCAAATCATTTATTTTCCGCCACAAATTGAGCCTTAAATATGCCTTTACCGTGGGATGGTGAGTACAAAGGGAAAATAATGAAAGCATTTGTCATTGACTAATTATTTTAAGTGATATAAATAATTAATTTTAAGAAAATATTTATTAAAATATTTCTTTTTTTTGTGAACAAAACAGAGCCTAATTGGATTCAAGTTGATTGTCAAATTATGTTCGTTTTATGTTAACCGGGTGTCTTTCGAATGACACATGTACTGTCATGTACTTATCAAGCGAGTCAGCAGTGATCTTTTTTTCATGAAAAGTAGATTACTGGTTATTTTAATGTGTAAATTGTCAACTTAAAAAAGGTAGTGTGGTGAACTTTATTAAAAGTATAACGTATTATAACATTTTCTCTGGAAAGATAAAAGAGAAAAGGACCATATTTTCAAATAAGTAACGCGTTATTGTAAGTATGAAATGTTTTGAAAAAACAGATAAGACTGTGAAATCTTTATTTGTATTCTTTTTCTCCTCTCTATATTTTTTACCAAAAAAGAATATTTATGATACAACTTTTCGATTGTAGAAAGATTTCATTAAAATAATCACATGTGTTTTTTTGGGCATCGTGCCGGAAGCACTTTAATGCCCTGCTTATTACTAGTCAAGTGTCCGACCCCAAAAAAAAAAAAAACAAGTAAAGTGGCTTTTTACTTCTTTTTATTTATTTATTTATTTTAACTTTTGGAAGTCTAATTCGTTTTCTAATGTTGGATTTATGTGAAGTTGACGGGCACGATACAAGTCGACAATTTGTAGTGGATTACGAGGTCCGACACCGCACATCAGAGAAAAAGCTGAATGCAGAATTACTTGATGTTTTCTAAAGGACGATGTCTCTAATGAAATATCCTTTTGCAATTGTGATGATTTGGACATAAACTTTCAAACATATCAAATAAATGCACAACATTTCGCTCGTGTGATAAATCTAGCACCGGTCAAATCCTATCCAAATTTTTGGCTATATTTGGATGTCACAACTAAAATTCTGGCGAAACCTTTTTAGCACCGGTCAAATCTATCCAAAAAAAAAAGAAAAAAAACTGATATCTATAAATACTGAATTACTAGTCCTATTTTGACATTGCAATGACATGAAATATAGATATAGAGAAAAGAAAATATTAAAAATGTTATAACTTTCAACGATGTTCATTTGATGCCGAAACCTTTTGAGTGGTCACTTGAGCGCCACATTGTCACTTAAATGCCCTAGAACAAATTCTGGCGATTCGTTTTTATGTGGTGTTTTTATTAAATTTTATGTCCGACGTGGCATTTTAAAACTTTGAAGTCAATGTGGACAAATCTTGGTCAAATCCTCGTTGAGAACCGCCATATCCCTTCTCCTCTTTCATGTTCGTCTTCATCTTCTTTGTCTTCATCTTCAATTTTGTTCATGTTCGTATTCAACTTCGTCTATTAGGGGTGAGCGGTTCGGTTAGGTTCGGTTCGTCGGAACACAGCTTCACTGCGGGTGCGTATTCATTTTTTGGAGCTTTGGGCCTCTCCATCGGGCAAAGAACCGGAACCTACCTGTTCCGGGTTCCGGATCGATTCCGGGTTCCAACAAGTTTTTTTTTTTTGGTTCATTTCAGATTTGAAAAGCTCTTTCAAACGATTGTTGATTAGGCTCGTAGGATTAAAATAGCACGACAACATGCATCATCAAGCACTGTTCCAGAAAACTCTAGGTTGATACCCACAAGGTTGTGAATTAATTAAAGCTTCATTCATGAAGCAGCACATAAGCAGGGAATAACATGCACAAAATCTTGGCATATCTGTACATGAATATCTCCATATCATAACCCAGAACTTTAGATTGATGCATAAAATCCTAGAAACATCCCAGTTCAAGCACCAATCCAAGGAGGGGTTGTCCAGGATGTCATTGATAAACCTTGAGCAGATAGATCACCCAGGATGCGGCGAGTTTCCTGCACGAGAAAGCATTTTTAGTGGATACGGATACCATTGGAAGTCACAAAGTAGTAATAATCTAAGCCTCCTCATTAATATATGGAGCTATAGAGTATAAACGAAAGAAAAATGAAATCAAGATAATGTTCCCTAGTATTGCCCTCAAACTACTTCCGTGACGCACATGTCGCTTTGAGAACTCTAAGGTTTCCACCATTCCCCTGGAAGAAGCTGATATCCAGGGTGAGATCAAGACCACGATCACCCATACGCATCAATTGCATCGAGAATACTTCATCAACCTTTTGTATGACCAGAAGCAATCAATCTTTAGCCGTGAGGGAAATAAACGAGAACAACGCAGTCGAAAGACTTAGAAAAGAACCCAAGATCTAAAATGGATACACTTAAATCTTCTAAAACCATGACAACACTTCAAAAAGAGACAATCTGAGGTTTACTTTCACTGGCAATGTCAAACCACAGTATGAAAACAAATAACATGAACAAAAAAGATAAGTGCAACTCTCAGACGATGGCATTGGCTGCACTGGCAATTCTCGGCCACGGAGTGCACTCTTTCTCGATCGGACCGATGGCCAATGAACCTGAAAATTATTAGAAGAGGATGAGATACAAGGATCATGGAGAAACATTGTCCACAATGGCGACTCTAATTTAAAAAAAGTCGGGCCAAAAGCTTTCATCGGTCAAATTCGTCTTGCCTCTAAAACCACACTATTTGTCGAAGCTAGTCTGTGAAAGTATCCTTGCTTTTTCCCTTTCTGGATATGTTATCTTGCTCAATAACTCTCCACTTGAGTTCATTGAATCAAAGCATGTAAATTCATGAAAACCTTTGCACGTTGTGAAGAGAACTATACCTTTCATTTCTCCTTTTGGATTCACAATGACCTTGGCATTATTTGCAAATGTATTACTTCTACGAGTTAGAAAACAAAACATATTGCGGCACACAAGAAATGGGGGTTTACCTTGGGAAAAAATCAGGTCCTTTTCCTTGAGCGTCGATGAGACGAAGTTGACAAAAGGGCCAAGGATCACCCATCAACATGTGCTGGCTGATCTACTTCTTGTCGTGATTAGTTGAGAAATGTCGTCGCTCCACCTTTTGGCTCCAAGGAGTGACTCTTCACCACAGTTTTCGGTTCATGTTACGGACATGCCCACGGCGGGCGGGTTCCTCGAAGGATCCTTAAAGCGGACTTGCGGCGGACAGCGTCCATCAATGTTTCCTCCTCCTCCACCCCCATCAGCTCGAGACTACGTTGCTTGACCCTTTGCACGGCTCGTACTTCTCGTGCAACATAACAAATGCATCTAATGTGCAATCACTTAATAAGTGGTCCCAGAAAATGAAAATAAAAACAAGTGAAAAGATGTTGTCGGTAGAGTTTGTTGAGCCCGGATGGGCGGATGTCACAATAGAAGCAACGAGACATCTTTTAACAGAAGGACACTCTCACTTTCCGGACACAAATGTTTGAATCAACCACGGTCTTATGGTGGATGCACGACTAATTATGGCATGGATGGCGCGGTGAATACGAGGCGGCGGTCGTAGCTCAACCCACGGCCAAGGGGAAGGCTCGGTTCTGGCGGAGCGGTGGCGATTTTAGGCAACGACGGCTGACGGGCACACGACGAGCAAAAACGGCGCGAGAGTGGTGAAGGTGGCTTCGGGGCCGGCGTGCCACGGCGGGGCGGCGCGACAGCTCGTCGGGCTCAACGGCGAGACGGCTCGTCGGACGGCGGTGGGTGGTGGTGGTTCGTGGCCAAGAGGTGGTGGTGAGTAGGGTCAGCTGAAGGCGTGGGTGGTGGGTGAAGCAAGAATTTCAACAAGAGGAAGGAAGAAGAAGAAGAAGAGAAGAAGGGGTTTCGCCGCCGAGAGAGGGGGAAAGAGAAGAGAAAGAGAGAGAGAAGAAAAGAAAAAGTTGGGGTGAAGTGACGGAGGAGGAAAAAATGGAGAAAAGAAAGAGAGAGAGAGAAAAAGAAAGGAAAGGGGGAGAATCCAAGAAGGAGGGGAAATTACGTGGGGGAAGTGAGGGCTTTTTTATTTATTTTAAAAACTGACTGTTTCTGCTCCGGTTCCGATTCTCATGGGAACTGGTACTGGAACCGGAACGCCGGTTCCCAAAAAGGGAACCGGAACCGAGCCAACCTCCGGCCGGTTCTCCTGGCTCTGCTCTACCCGAACCGTGCTCACCCTATCGTCTATGATGGTTTTATGATGGGCTTAAGGCCCGTCCGCCCATGTTGGGCTCCGAAAGCCCGGCCCACTTTATTAGGGCCCATCGATGAAGGGGCACGTTTCATTTTTGAGGGAACGTATATAAAAGGAGAAAGAGAGAGGGATGAACACACCCGTTGGCATAACGTACGCACGTTCCTCTCCCTCTCCCTCCAAAAAGTAAAACGAAAGCAAACGGCGACACCGTCTTCCCTTCAAGGCCAACCGACGCCATCGGATGGAACATGATCGGCTTTCTCTTCCTCAATCTTCAGCATTGGTGTTTAATCAGTGACTAC